>NW_008689919.1:7341-37468 GCF_000695815.1 Acanthisitta chloris | reverse complement strand
AGAGTGTCAAAAAGCCTTAGTACAGTGGAGATGAAACATCGTTTCTCTCCCCTCCTCTGCCAAGACAGTCATAATAACATATCAGTTTGGTGAGTGTGGTTTCTCTTTCATATATCCATTCAGACGATTGAAAATCACCTCCTAGTCCCTTGTACATCTACTCCATCACTCTCCCAGGAATCCGTTTGATGTTAACCAGCCTGCGGCCCCTGGATAGCATTCAAAAAACCAAAACCAAAACCAACCATAGCTTCTGGACAAACATTCACCCTCTGTGCAAAGGGGTCTTCCACTTGGGTCATTATCTGCTCCTGCTATCCATCTGCCTACTCATTAAAATTTGACCATAATTTTTGAAACTGTTTTTGACGCAGTTGACAAAAAGGTAGTAATTCATACCATAGTAAGTTATTCTAAGCATCATAAAAATCAGCTCTGCTAATGTCTTTGCTCTAAGAATGGCTACTGAGGCTGATAGAACCCAACTCATCAGTCAGGACCTTGTGATTCCAAAGTAGCTATGGTATAAGTCAAATAATGTTAGGCAGCAAGACAGAGAAGGTAAGCAGCAGATTAGGAGGAGACAGGTAAATGATGAACAAAAATGATAGGAAGGAGTTTGTCATTAGAATTATAGTTTGGGTTACAGCAGTGAGGAATATAGGGTACATAGGACATAGCTCCCATGTGTATATAGGCTGTCAGGCACCACTAGCTCTGCTTCTCTTAGAACAAATTGTCCTGATAAAAGGATATGACAGTGAAGTGTTTATGCTGCAGTGAATTACTCTTCAAGAGGCAAAGGTATCACACCGCTTAATTTCTCAATCTCAGTGGCTTTTCTGCCTTACTACAGAGTTGGGTGACTTTGAGTATAGCTAGATGTAAAAATTAGGTATGAAAAGTGGTTTTTCAACACTATCAGTGAGATATTTTGAGAGTTCACATTAATTTAAGTATAGAAATTCACATTAAAAAAATGTGTATGAAATACAACTTTGGGTATAGATATGTAACATTCACTTACATTTTATTGTATAGGCCTTTATCTTTTGTCTTCTTAATTTTTTTGATCTTACAGCAATACCTTCACTCACAATAGACTGATATTTTGAATTAAAATATCCACTAAATAGACTTGGAAGTGAACTTCATAAATCTCACACTGATGTCTAGTTTTAAATTGTTTAAAACAAAAGAGCCAGACTAAGCCCAATAAATTTTACCGAATATGTTGCAGTAGATAAGAAAGAAATTGGGAAAGCTTTGCTTTCTTTACATAAAGGTATACACAAAAGCACAACTTCAAAAACTGCAATTTAGTTAAAAAAGTGTAAATAAGTCAAAATTTCATCGGTAGCTATGTTTAAGTTACGGCCTTTTAATTTTTCAGCCTCTCCTACCCTTCCATTCAAAGCAAACATCTTCTCTTATACCCATTTGCAAATGCAGTTCCTAAGGTAAGGAGGTGAGAGATGCAAAATGCCACATCACAGACCACTTGGGGGGCAGATGGTTCAAAGGACTGTATTATATCTTCATATCTTCTCCTATATTTATTAAGCATCTGCTTTCTCCCCAGCTTGTACAGTTCTCTTTCTGTACTGGAAAATTTCAACATGCAAAATTGCTGCTGCAATCCAAAAAAGTTTTGCTTATGAAAAGCCTGGGCAGGGCTTGCACATAAGGATAATAACACAATATAATATGTTTCATACATAACAGTGTGCATGCATATCATACTAAGAGTAAGTAATCCAGACCATACTTATAGCAGACTCTGAAACAAGGATTAAAGTGTAATTTTGATAGCGACCAAGTTCTTGGCATGCAGTTCCATGGTACTTTGGAACTATGATGCTCATATACAATTAATAATTTTAAAATTCTGGGGATTACTTTCTCTGGTGTCCAGAATTTTTAGAAAAAGAGGGGGGAAAAAGACAACCTTTACTTTTATTTTCAGCAATTTTCTGTCTGTCTTCTTTTATTCCATACATTCGTGTTGGCCTTTTAGACCTGGTTCACTGCATCTGAAAATGTTCCTTGGGATGTTGCTGTCAGCTGGGAAAAAACCAGAGGCTAGGAGGCGAATGCAAACAAATCACATTTGATTGCACAGCCTGTAAAATGTGACTGACCTTCTTTTCCTTGTTTTACTTGTATGGCTTGGAAATCAAAAGCAAAGACGTGTGTGGCAATGGGAAGAAGGAAAAATATTGTAGGTACAGATGTAACTGATCAAAGAGCATGTCTGTTGCTGACACAAGCTGGCAAGAAGTGCAGAAATACTGTTTAAAGCACTAAAGATTCTGAAACAATTATGCAGCTATGCAAGTTAGTGCTTAGTAGTTGGAGAACATTTGTGATACAGAACAAGAATCCATACCCAATCAATGGTGCAATAAATAATGGATGTCAGGAGACAAACTGACCCAGCAGAGGGTATGAAAATGTCTCTATATATGGGTGCAGTCTTGAGACTAGAGGCAAAACCAACCTGTTATCAGAGGATGCAGAACAGGTTATCTTAAACCACAGAATTTTTAAATCAATTATATTAGAATATCTGTCCTTGGATTTATTTCTTCCCAGATTGTATGTAAATAGGGATATATTTTGTCCAGCAACAGGAAGCACCATCTCTTACATTTGTTTTACACTGTTTAACTACAGTAATTGGAAAATATTATCCACCATATGCTACTTTGTTTCAGTGAATTATAAAATGCACAGAAGCACAGGCATAGCAATGATTAATAGTTAGCTTTGTTTCAATGAATACAGATTCTGGCATGCTAATATAGAACGATATCAATGCTGCCTGGCTAGGATTCCTTACATCATTAGCACCAATGGAGGAGTAGGATGTTATTAACACTTCAGAGGAGGAATCAGATTTGGTACTAGAGGCAATCCTGAAATAGCATCTCCTTATTTATCAGCATAGGTAAAACTAGCTCTTTATCTTATGTAATACCTTTGGCCCTTGTTTTGCACTGAAGTTCATTTATTAATTACCTACCATACCATCTTCACTGCAGTTTTGTAACCTTCTCCTTTATTTTAACCTGACTGTTCTGAGACATTTGACTTCAACTAGCTTACAACGGATAAAACCTGTTTCTGTGTCTGTGGTTCTTCATATCATGACTCAGTGGCCCAACAATCCTATCTTTACTAGGCACTGCCCTATGTTCCTTTTCAATTCCATTGTAAAAAGATGCTTTGGCTAGAGAATAATCCTTATGCTGTCTTTGGGAAGCACATAATATGGATGTAGAGGAGTTTCATTCCTGTTATATTTTGAGTTCTACTAATTAGCCTTTAATATGCCAGTTTAAGGTTTATATATCTACTTTCATATGGTGCTAACCTAATTTGAATGTTGTGTGAATGTCTAGCAGAAATGCAGGTGTGTCTCATTATCTCCACTCCTCCCATTTGCTCTGTGGGCACACTGTTCATGTGACACTTGTTTTGTTAACGAAGTCAACAGAAACAAATACTTATTTAGGAAGGATATGAATCAGCATTTAATCTAAGCATAATTGGAAAGTATAAATTAAAGGTTTAAAATAATTATTCTGTTTATCAGACGAGAAATAACAGTAGTCCATCATTTGCCTGACCATGGAACTTGGAGTATCTGGCACCTGTTTTTAATGTGATCTAGATTAAATCAGATTCTAAATCGGAAGTGAAGGCATCCAGTGCAATGTAATTGTATGTCAAATATCTATTCCAGCACTCTATATAAATAATTCTATGTATTTTTTTGTATTATGTATAATTTTTAAAAACTGCATAGTGTCCTTTTCAAAATTACTGGTCTACAATGTTCTCTGTAGAAACACACTGTGCCACATCAGTATTTTTTACTACCTTTTTCTTTTTCTTCTGCAGATTTGTCAGAAGCAAAGAACACAGCAACTCTTTCTGGTGCTTTGAGCCCTGTCCTACTACCCATTTCAAGCCCAGGGGTGACCTCATCACTCTCTAAAACTACCTGAAAGGCTGTAGAGAGGTAGGGGATGGTCTCTTCTGCCATGCCTTCAGTTAGAAGACTACAGGGAACAGTCACAAACTGAGACAGGGGAGATTCAGATTAAATGTTAGGGAAAATGTTTTCACTGATAGAGTGGTCAGGCACTGGAATAGGTTGTGGAGTCACCGTCTCTGAAGTGTTTAAGTGTCTGGATCTGGCCCTGGAGGATACAGTTTAGTGTTTAGGGGTTACAGCAGAGTGGAAGGCTAATGGTCAGACTTGATGATCTTAGACATCTCCTCCAACATTGATGATTCTATGATTCTAAGTCAGATACATTATTTACTCTTTATCTAAGAAGCTTTTACAACCTTCTCTCCCTTAATAAAGTAAAACAAAAGACATTACCAGAGTGAACGGGTAAGACTGAGCAGCAGGGATGACATCTGGTCACTGCCTAATTTTCATGCAGCTGTACCAGCAAATCTTCTCTGTCACAGCTGACATATTCTTTTTGTTGGGTTGCAGTGAAAAGCTAGCAGAAGGAAGGTGGGAGATGAAAGATGGGGAATAGCCAGATGCAAATAGAGGAAAAGCAGTTTCATTCCTCATGATCCAAACAAGTAAAACGCTTGTATCTAGACTTAAACACACACACATACAAATGAAACAGGAACCTTACTCATTCTTCTTTTGTAGAACTGCAAAGCAATATGCTCTTTTGTAATTGCCTTAGAAATAATCTGTGCCATCTTGTTAGCTTGAGAGAATAAATTTCCTTACAGCTTTCTGTCCTCTTACTTTTTTAGAGTTTGTTCTTTTAATTTTTTACTTATGACTGCAAACTTCAAGTGATGTGAAATATGTGACTCCAGAAGTGACAGGGGATTAAATTTTTGGTGATTGGCTTAAAGAGGAAAAAGAATCCAGAAACCCTGAGAATCAAGGCTAGCTCCCTGTTTTAAGGGACTACTTTTCCCTGTAGTGCAAACAGTATTTCTATGAGCTTTATTTCTTTCCCAAGAGAGTACAAGAGGTCAGCAGAAATCAGTAGCTAATATTAAATTGCATTTCAAAACCTTAATCTTCCTGTGCTAGAGATTCATCATGTCTGCGGAAACTTTGGTTCCCTCTGGCAACATTATATATCACTCTGGCTAACACTGCAGCAAACTGCCAAGGGTATGGAACAAATGCAGCATTAAGGGTGCTGTATATTCACACCTTTTCCTACGGGGAAAATCAATGCTGAAAACTCTTCTTTCAAAGGCCAGAATTTCCTCTGAAAATGCTTTCTGTGAAGGTCTCCAGAGACCATACGATTACATATCTCTTTGGTAGACTTGAGAGTGATGCATATTCCTGCTAGTGGGGAGGATAGGAAGCAATGCTGTATTTTCTAGGGTAACAGGTAACAGTGTGCTGATTGCTTCTGACCACACAAGGAGACAGACAGCTTGATCTGTGACACTATTTAGCAACAAACAAGCAGACATGACTAGGTATTGCCAGAAAAGCAAAGGCTTTAACTGTCCCCACACAGAAGCCCACTCACCTCCCACACTGCATTGAGAGAGCTTAGTGAAAAAGAGATGGTTGAGTACAGGAGGTAGAAGCTGATACTGACCCACATTTCCACAATATGAGCATCAGGTGAACACCAGCAAAGCTGTACTTGGATGTCAGAGAGTTCAGCTTCACAGGTAGAGTAATGGAGCCATGACCACCCCTCCAGCTTCAGATTTCTTGCGCCAGCTTCTCTAATCATTGCACCCAAAATCACCAGGACTGGAAGTATTAGTTAAAATGGGTTAAACCCCATCATCACTCCTTGTATGCCCAAACATATGTTCAGGGACTTGCCATTTTATATCATACCTTGGAATCTGAGTAGTTTGAGCTAATCCATAATTTTGAGGCAGGAGTAGAATCCCCCGTGACTGGTTGGATGACTGCATATTTCAGTTGATCATTTCCTCTCTTGTGATTTTTAAGTAACATTTATCTTCATATCTCTTTGGCAATCACAGAATTGCAGAATGGGTAAATCCTGCTCTTTCTATCCAGTGTAATTTTATGTGGGCTTGTGTAGCATATGGTCCTCTACATCTGATCTCTGATGATTAATCATGCCTTCATTTTCATTTTACTCGTATCAGGATGATGTGTGAATTTCTGTTTTGTCCAAATAAGGTTATAAAATTGTGCAGGAACAGAGAGACAATGTAGGTGTATTAATGACATGTGTGTGCTGGGAGTGGGGAAGGTATTAAGTTAATTCTCCCTGTGGTAAAGAGATCAAAATTCTGAGGTCTCTTGTTGATCTTCTTTTTGCTTTTTCTTGTCTCGCTTTGCTAAACTAGAGATGGCAAATTCAGAAACATGAAACATCTATTACTCTCTTGAAGTTTCTGGTGGAAGTTGACAAATTTACAAGTGATAAATTACCTTGTTTTGGTATTCTACTAGAGAATTAGACTACTCAGCACTTTTAGTGTACTGAGAGGACTTCCAACTATTCTGAACTGGGAAAAATTGAAGGAAATGATACAGACAAATAAATACATATATGTGCTGGTTTGGGCTGAAGTAGAGTTAGTTTTCTTCACAGTAGGTCATATGGGGCTGTGTTTTGGTTTTTTGCAGAACACAAGGTTCATAATATGCAGATGTTTTTGTTACTGCTGAGCAGAGCTTACACAGAGCCAAGGCCTTTGCTGCTTTCCACACTGCCATGCTAGCAAGGAAGTTGGAGGTGCAAGGGAGGTTGGGAGGAGACACAGTTGGGACATGTGACATAACCTGACCAAAGGAATATTCCCTACCATATGACATCATGGTCACTATATAAGGTGAGAGGAAGAAGGAGGAAGGGGGGATGTTTAGTGTGATGGCTTTTGCATTCCCAAGTAACTGTTACATGTGATGGGGCCCTGCTCTCCTGGAAAGCATGAATTAATTCCTTATTTTGCTCTGCTTGTGTGTGCAACTTTTGCTTTCCCTATTAAACTATCTGTATCTCAACCCATGAGTTTTCCTAGCTTTAATGCCTCTGATTCTCTCCCTCATCCCACAGCTGGGGGACTGAGAGAGTGGCTGCGTGGTACGTGGCTGCTGGCCGGGGTTAAACTATGATGTTATAATACAGTGTATGTATTCTACATATATTTTGAAAAAAAACCAATAAAAGCTATTGAGTTGTGTTTCACATTCTGGTCCTTTCTATTTCAGTTGGTCAGGAAGGTGTTGGCAATACTGCATATTAAACCTATAGATTTTGCTTGAAAACAGCCTGGTTTAAGCTGATACTGTTGTTTTCCAAGAGTACAAGCATTTACTATTTCATGAATAAATGCTACTTCTCACGTCATTATTACCATCTCTTCTTAATTACAGAGACTTTGTTCATTCATGCTGATTGTCCATGTGCATGATCTTCATAAAAGGCAAATCCGGCATTGTCAAATGTCCTTGGGATTTTGCCAGCTCTCTTTCTGTTCTCATTCAGTCACAGTCAGCTATGAAGGATGTAGATGATCTAGCAGATACAGGTGCCTCCTCAGTGGCATCAATTATTTAGCTGCCATGCTCCCTGGAGTACCATTTTCTTTTTTTGCTGACTGACAAGAAGAGCCTTGGCTTGCTCTCTAGCCTCTTGATTCCTCGGTCATAAATCTGAGTAGTCAAGGCATCATGGGTCTGTACCTTGTTATTAGAAGTACACAGTACTGACACCTGTAAGAACATATATTTACCTAATAAGGCTGAGCACATGCAGAATTGCCCAAACATATGCAAGGAATAAGCTGAAGAAAATTCCAGTAATTGGTATAACTGTATTATTCTTTCCTTCCACTCTTCAGTTTGTAACATAAATTTATTCATATTCCAGGCAAATAATCAACATTGTGAAAATAATTCAACTGGAAGAGACTGTTCTGCCTTTTTTTTTTTAATTAAAGGGTCTTGCAAAGCTCCTTTTGCCTGGCAGTCACTTGTGATGTTGCTATGTGTGCATATTGTTTATAGCACATTTTTTTTAGAAGTAAAAATTTTATATTGCTCTGCAAGTACATCCTAAGACACTGAGTGCTATTTGTCACAAATGCATGTTGTCAAGAAAGGCATCTCTACACAAAGGAACAGGAGCAGTTGTGCTAAATCTTGTGGTATATGTACATCCTGCCATTTGTTATGGAAAAATGATAACAGCACAAAAGTGCAATTCTAAGAGACAGCACTGAACTGTCAAGGCTGGAGACGCTGTGAATGAATGAATTCCTACTAGTTTTCTGGAGTTACTTCTGTGTGTGCTGTTATATTAGCTTGGGTGGACAAATCTGACATAAAGATTGATGTAGCTTACTGGCTGCAGAGCTTCTCTGAGAAGTCTCCTTCAGGAGCAAGCCTGCAGCGAATTGCTCCTTATATTTCACAAGGTGTGATATATGCTTTACTGAGGTCCCATGTGCATCTGCATGTTTTTCCAGGTTCATTCTATCAATGCTTTATTTCGTAATGACTTCATTTTATTAGCTGCTCAAAGTCCTAGGGAAGATTAAAGAAATATAAAGGCTGGTTTTTCATGCATATACTCATTTTAAGAATGAAAACATTTTCCTCTGCTGCATTTTCCTTCAGTACTGCTATTCTTGTATCTAATATTAAAGTACTCTTGCTCATCTAGAACTTTCTGTGAGCGTTCCTCAGTTTTAGCTGAAGTGTGAACTTGTATATTACATTTGACAAAGTTTTGGATAAAGCCTTACATATACATACAAGAAAATTAATGTCTACTAATTGCAAAGCTTTCAAAGGATCATAAATGTTCAAAGTGCTCTTATAGCTGATCTACTTTGAGTTAATTATCAGTCTCAGTAAATGTATGTTAAAAGCTTGGTATAAATAATGACTCAAACAACAGAACTTTTACCCAATGAGTGTGGAATTAAGTCTAAATTTAGATTCCCCACCTCAGAGAGAAAGAATTTAAATTTATGTCTCAAACTGCCTGAAAAGCTGGTGAAATGTAAACTGGGTCTCATGTGTCACATCTGAAAAGAGATGAAATCTTATTAAGTTTTGATTTATATTACACTGGGCAGTTCATCTTAGATTAAGTTTTTTTGGGTTAGAAAACTCACACTTTGTAACTTGATTTTATTATCAGTGCAACACCACGGGGCAGTCATTTTTTTATACTGACATTATTGAAAAAATGGAATGTGATGAAATATGTACTGAACATTGTGACCAAGAAATTAAAAACAAACATTTTTATTGTTTCATTAATTAAATCAACCACCATTCAGATATCTGCATGCAATACAACCTTTCTTTTCATTATGACAGAGTAACTCAATTAATTATTTTAGACCAAATTTTGGTTAAATAGGAATTGCAAAGCATATCTTTTAGATTCTAGTATATATTTTGCAGACAAAACTCAACCTCTGTTGCAAATAAAAAATACACCTAATTTATCAAAAGTTTATTTTATTTACAAAGGATTCAGATGAGAACTTTCTGTATATCTCTCAGAGAAACAAATTTTCAGTTTTACATAAAATCAATGTTTCATGTCAAGTTTCAAGATAGTAAAAATTTTTTTTCAGAAAGGAAAATGTGACAAATAACATGGATAAATAGAAATATTTTTCTTGTGAAACATGTATAGCAAGTTTTTAAAAAATAATTTGGCTATTTAGTTTATAGCATCTTGGAAAAATCTGATTTATATAAATTGTATAGCACACTTGCAGTCTCTTAAAATGTCATCTTGTATTGTGTTTCTGCATTCAATCTGAGCACCACCTGAGGAAACTGGAACTAGATATACAATAACTGTGTAAAACAAGGCTGCACCAATTTATTCCAATTCTTTTAACGAAAAGAAATATTCATAAGCATTCTTTTTCCTTAGAGCTACAATTATAACATTCTAACATTTATTTTATCACATATTTTGCTTCTCATGTTTTCAATTTTTTTAATCAAGTTAAGTTTTATTAATATTATAGTTGTGAAATTGTAATACTTACAAATATTATTATCACATTTCTGTTTGCCTTCAAGAATCATGAAGTAATGAGAATTTGTAATTACTTAGATTAATTTGAATCCATTTATTTGGACCTACCTAGCTCCTTGTGGAATTCTGTATCAGTCTGGTACATGAACAGAGAAATATATAGAAAATATTGAGATAAAGAACTGATGAGATAATAAACAAAAAGAAATCTGAAAAGGAGACATGACAAAGATATATATTGCAACAGTCCATTTGTTTATACCTTGAAAAAGCCCTTGGATAATGGATAAGATTTCCACTTGCTTAAAGAGATGCAAGAGAAACCTGCTAATTTATGAAATTGTGCTGCAAGCACAATTATTTCTTAACATTATATTAGATAGATGACAAGGAGGCAACAACTGGTTGAAATAAGCAAGTCAGCTCTATGTAAGGGGAGCCAGCAAAGGATTCCTTAGAAAAAGTCAAAGGATGTCAGACACTCCATAGTAGGAAAATGCTGCACAGTGATCACTGCGTTAGACCCACTTATTGTGGCTTCACAATACATTTGGAAACAGAACAGCTACAAGACAGAAACTCTTTTGATAAAGTTATTTTAGTAACACATTTTGTTTGCTGAATCCAAAATTGTTTTCAATCATGAAGGAACCATTTTATGAATATTAATGCTGTGAGTTTTTAACGTTTAAGCAGTAACAGTGAAATGCAGGCACTTGCTATTATAGGCATGCTTTGTCTCAACAATTTTAGATATATGCATGCTGTTCCTTCTTCAAATTAGCAGTAAAGAATGAAAAATAATTTTTAATGTGGATAGGAAGTCTGACAGGTTTTTATGAATTCTCATACAGGTTTTCTTATAAAATCAAAAAAATAAAGGCTTTTAGCTGCAACAACTGCAACATTTCTCCATAGCTTTTTTAATGACATGCAGTAAAAATGGAAACAAATTACTACAAGCATCAGACATACCAATATGAAACACTCCGTATGTGAATCCTTCCCATAAAATGTTGCATCACCTGGTCAGTATTTTTTGTCTTTTTTTTTTTTCTGGCAATTTGAATCTTCTGGCAGCATGAATTTAACTCCCAGTAATATGGTCTTTCTATGAAGTTTTAGGCAAATATTCTCTTAGTGTGCATGCCACCATTGTGGCACACACGTTGATCAATCATTGGGTATTTTATTTAAAAAGCAAAACATAGCTCAGATTCCCCTGGGGTTAAGTTAGATATTTGATCTAGTACAAGCACTGGGTGTCCTGTGTAAGTCACATGGTGTGACTTTAGTCTGCTATATGATACTCTTTATTTACACTTGTGTATAAATGCATATGTAAGAGCTTGTGTATTTGAGGGAATATGTAAATGTCAGGAAAAAAATGGCTAATTGTTCTCAGAGAACATCAGTGTAACACAGAAGGATCTTACACACCACATTTTGCCCCTCAGAGTAAGCAGAGGGTCCATAAAGCTCCTTTGCTGCTGACCTGTTTTCAGTCAGTGTTTATTGCTGAGAGCAGAAGGAAATGCCTTTGTATTTCTTGTGACACCAGTGACACTTTTCCTGAATGCAACACCTCAGAGAGATAGGGATCTAATCACAGCGTAAGGACTTGGGAAACATCTAACAGTTTCAATTCAAGATACAACATTCAGCATGCTATTTAAGATGGTAAGACATATATTCATCAGAAAAATTGAATGTTTCATATACCAATGAGTATTTGGAATATTATGGTACTCGAACAGGATATATATGTGCAGCTTAGACATAAACATAATTTTTCCTTTATTTCAATGGTCAAAATAGTTATAACCTCAGAATACCAACTTGCTAAAATAAGTTTGATATGTTTATAAGCATCCACTGTGAAGGCAGGCTCCACAAAGTGGTTCAAAAGAGCCACATATGTCAGGTGAGTTATCATAAATTTGCACCTTGAACATATATTCCCATATTATACGCAAGGTCCTACGTCTGGGCCATGGCAATCCCAGGCACACCTACAGGTTGGGTGGGGAAGTAACTGAAACTAGCAGTGAGAGGAAAGACTTGGGAGTGACAGTGGATGAGAAGCTCGCAACGAGCCAGCAGTGTGAGCTAGCAGCTCAGAGAGCCAGTTGAATCCTGGGCTGCATCAAAAGGAGTGTGGGCAGCAGATCAAAAGAGGTGATTCTTCCCCTCTGCTCTCATGAGGCCCCATCTGGAACACTGCATGCAGGTCTGGTGTCCTCAACATAAGAAGGACATGGAACTGTTGGAGCAAGTCCAGAAGCGGCCACGAAGTTGATAAGAGGACTGGAGAATCTCCCCTGTGAAGACAGGCTGAGGAATTTGGGGCTCTTCAGCCTGGAGAACAGAAGACTGCATGGAGACCTCATAGCAACTTTTCAATATCTGAAGGGCCTACAAGGGAGCCAGAGAGGGACCCTAGGTTGGATGTGAGAAAAAAGTTTTTTACTATAAGGGTGGTGAGACATAGGAACAGGTTGACCAGGGACATGGTGGCTGCCTCAACCCTGGCAGTGTTCAAGACCAAGTTGGATAAGGCCCTGAGCAAACTGATCTAGTGAGGAGGTGTCCCTGCCCAGGGCAGGGGGGCTTGGCACAAGATGATCTGTAAGGTCCATTCCAACCCTTAAATTCTATGATTCTATGGTTCATATGCAGCTTATTAGGTTCACAATGTCTTGACTAGTGAGCAACATAGTTGCCTTGACCTTTTTCAGTCTTCTACATGCTGGGGTCAGCTCCAGGGCCATCTTTTAACAGCTGGTTTGCCTTTTGGTATGCAATCTTAATGCAACATTTTGCAATTTCTGTATGAACTGTGTGAGCTCTTGTTACATAAACATTGCACCATTATCATAGTGCAAAAAACTTGGAAAAAAGCAATGGGTAGCTTCAAATTTTACATGCAAGTGTTAAAAAAAAGGGCAACTTCTAGACAGAGTGTTAAAATATAGACTTCTGCTTGTAAAAAACATTTTATATGCCTTGTTTGTTCTAATGTACTATAAAAATGGCCTAGTTTTCTTATTTAATTTCTTACAAACCTAATGCATATGAATAAGCTTTGAATAGTAAGTCCTATAAAATACAATAATTAACTTCTTTACACATGGCAGTTTTATATAATAAAAATTGGATAACTACTCTAGCAGTGACTGTCAGAAATGTGCTCACCATGTAAAATGGGCAGTCCAAGGGAAAGGTAGTAAAGTATGAACCTACTGAGACTGGAGAAGATGGATTTGACAATCCTGCAGAAAAGGAGGCTCTCTCTAAAACTACTTGAAAGGAGGTTGTAGTGAGGTGGGTGTCATTCTCTTCTCCCAGGTAACAAGTGACAGGAAAGGAAATGGCCTTGATTTGCAGCAGGGGAAGTTTAGATCAGATATTATGAAACATTTCTTCACCACAACAGTGGTTAGGCATTGGAACAGGCTGCCCAGGGAAGTGACTGTGTCACCATCCATGGAAGTGTTCAAAAAATGTGCCAATATGGCACTTAGGCCACATGGTTAAATAGTGAGCATGGTGGCAATGACAGGTTGATGATTGGACTTGATGATCTTAAAGACATTTTCCAACCTTAACAATTCTGTGGTTCTATGCAGCAGTTGGGGGCATGGTTTAGTGGTAGGCTTGGCAGTGATAGGTCTAACTCTTTAGTTAGACTCACTGATCTCAAGGGTCTTATTTAACCTTAATTATTCTATGATGTCCTTATTCTGTAGTGTTAACAGTTGCTTTTTTTAATTTCATCTATGACCTGTCTATATTTGTTTTTCCTTCATAAAGCTAAACCCAGCTGCAATTAAGACCCAATATATACCAGGCATTCTGACTTATTTCAGTGGAAGCTGAATCAAACACCCCGGAGTTTTTCTATTATATCAGCCCAGCCCTTCATACTGAATTTGCATGGGTCTAAAGGAGTTGTCTTCTTCAGAGTATTTCACCTCTCATAATTCAAGTGCTCAGTGTCTAAGACAAATCTTTTCAATCTCTGTGTGCCTTTACAAATACATCTGTATTTGCAATATATATTCATGGCAAGAGAGGAGCCATGTGGAACTCTTGATTCTCTTTCTATATACATTTGTGACAAGGAACAGTCAGAGACATTATTCTCTTCCCTCAGAATTTTAAGATGCCTTATCAGAGTGATGACTTTCAAAAACAGATAACCAATGTTTTCCCTCCCTCCTGTCAGTCAGAATGAGCTTTACCAGTCATCGAATATATTTGCTGAAATGGAACAATTTGTCCATTTCTCACAGGCTGATTAAAGAAAATTAGAAACACTAATCCCCTTCAGACTTGTTTGAGATGTATTTTGGTAATTTAATCTTAGTTTAATAAATGCATAACAATTAGTATATTACAAGGGTAACCAATATCTCATTCATGCACGGAGTGATCTAAACTCTTTCTGTCTTTTCTACATTATGCCATAGATAAAAAATTCTTTATGGCTTGAGAAACTGCTTCTGAATACAGGAATTGCTCAAACATATTTTTTTCATTTTTTCATGCATTGAGCTGCAACAGGGAAAAAAGGGCTAAAAAGGATTACAGACTAAACTCAAGCTATGTCAATCATTGATCTGTGAAGAATTAAAACTAGTTTCATTTGGGGAAAAAAAAGCTAATTCTCTTAGGAAAACCCCATGTTCCTGTGCATATTTTCTGTAAAACCACAGACATATTTCCAAGATACGCAAAGAAATGTAGAGTTCATTAAAAGTTTCGTCCTAACTAGCATGAGAACTTAAATTAGAAAAGTTGTATGTCTTTAATTCTTTAGTTCTAGATATGTAAATACTATTCAGAATATTTTTCATGAAAGGCTAGTTAGGCATATTGGAATGAATTAATTTTCCAAGTATAACAAAAGAATGTATAGTTTATAGCTGAAAACATACTGTGAAGAGCTCAATAGGGAATAATGTTACACTGCTTGGGGGAGGCAATAAGGTACTAAGTGGCTTCTCCAGTATTTAATTTTTCAGACATGGAAATATTAAACCAAATATCTATCTACAAAACAAAACTTTGGGCAGATACAAGAAAATGTATTTATTGCTGTGCAATAGTGACTACTGCAAAACCTCATTAATTCACAGAATCTCAAAGGTGAAAGTCATCTAAGAACAGAGTCACTAGCCAGCACCGGAAATAGAAAACAATGTAAACAGAATTCAATAGATATTTTGCAACATAAGTAATTGATTTTAGTATCTTCTGCTGTGTTGCAAGAGGAAGAAGTGGTTAATTATCTTTCAGAAACATGAGATGGGGTGTTGACTCCCTGTAGGCTCAAGACAGGAAATGAAGCAGGATCTCTGACATTCTTTTAATCATTGTGTATACTGGACAAAATACATCACTTTCATTCCTATCATGTGTATAGAGCCTGTTACTTGTGAAAGCTCTGAGAACTTTTTTGCACTGAGTCAGTCAGCAGATTTGGGCAGAAAATACACTGATGTTTGTAATTTTAATGAGGTAGGCATGAAGTTGATGTACACCATCAAAAGCAAAGGGTTTATGCAAATTCCATGTAATATTTTGGAAACTGGAGACCTTCTACTTCTTCTAGAATTGAACGGCAGCTAGAAATGATTTTGTGAATGCAAATTATAGAAACAAGGGTCTAAAATGGCAGCTGAAAAATTCAAGATAACTTTGTGAATCTAGTTTCACAAGCACTAATAATATTGAATTCCATTATTTGCATACAGTCCAAGATATCTATAATAAATAGATGCAGCATGACCAGAAAACTGGTAACAGTGAAGGATTCAATTCAGAAATCACAGGTAAATTCTTCTCTCCACACATCACTGTCTAAAGACATGATAACCATTGCAGTCAAAAGAGAGTTGAAAGAGTTTTTATCAGCTGTCCACACATGAGTGTTTAGTGGAATATGAAATACTCTAAGGCATACTGTCTGCTAAGTCCTGACTCCAAAGGAGTCAAGTGTTGGGTACTAGATCCACCAGACTCATAAGGATGTCTTGGTTGTTCTAAAGAATGTCATACAGAATTAAGCACCTGTATATGAGCAGTTGAATCGAAGGCCTAGGTATTCACTGTATGATCAACTTCTAGGAGAGTTCTCAGTTAGTCTGATAGTAGTAATCACACATCCATTGATTCCCTGGGAGTTTAGATATGTGTCATATTGACAAGTACATTTTAATTTTGAACTTAATTCTGCTGTTAAAGTCTGACACTGAAGATAAGTGTAAAGGACAGTATTTAGATATCACCTTGCAGATGAAGTCTTTTCTTTTTTAAGAATAATGTTGCTATAACCCTTTTTTTCCCCTAAAACTCCATACTTACCCAGTGGAAGCCACAACAGTTGTATCAGACATAAATATTAAGCATGAAATTCAGAAGATGTGCCAATGAAAAGAAGAAAATCACTTTTAAATTGCCTGTGCTCATTTATATCTGATGTAGGAATAAAAAGGAATAGCTAATGAAGTGATGATTCAGCTAAATTTAGTCAATATTTTTTATGCCAGAATAAATTCTACAAAGCTTCCATTGACCTAAATGCATGTGAGCATATCAGTTATTCACTGGGGATTGCACTGCAGGTTTTTTTCAGTCTCTGAATCCTGAAGCACTGCATAAATTTTAAAACAAATGTGCTGAAGGATTTTTGAATTGAGACTCTCTTAGTAACAAGTTGATTGATTTGTCAGGCTCACAAGATAAAATAAGGCTGCCTTTCCTTCATAACCAAAGTTTGCTGTTACTGCATAATTAGTATGTAAGTAAAAGAGAGCTTCAAGAGGATGTACAGTAGTCATTAGAAGTGTTTTGATATATGGCATTCATTTGTACTATCTTCTGCTTGACTGTCTAAATTCATTTTTTGAAGCAATTCGTTTTGATTCTATCATTCTATTTTTTTTGATGTAGAGGAGATATAAGTGTTTTACAGACATAGATGAATTTTATGTTCATTCTAATTATACAAAGAACTTATTGGCATAGGAGAATGTATTGAAAATAGAAGAAATATGAATTAAACTGAAAATATATGGGTTTTGTGATTGTTATTTCTGAAGATTTTTAAGAGGTTAAGGATAAAAATAGTGATTATGAGACGATCTACACTGATAAACACTTTCACATGGACTAGATTTTCAAAATGTCTTCAACATTCTAAGACAGAGTTCTTGGAAAATTGTGCATGAAAAATGGTAAACAGAATGTTCCTTATGATAACAGCTGATAACAATTTGTTTTCATTCCTTGAAAGAATACTATATATATTGTATATTTAATTGTATTTTGTGCTGGCTGTGTTGAAGTAGAGTTAACTGTCTTCACAGTGGCTCATACGGGGCTATGTTTGGATTTCTGCAGAGTGCAGGGTTGATAATATAGAGATGTTTTTGTTATTGCTGAGCAGAACTTACACAGACCCAAGGCCTTTGCTGCTTCCCACACTGCAACACTGGCAAGGAGGCTGAGGGTGCATGGGAGATTGGGAGGAGACACAGCTGGGACAGGTGACCCAAACTGACCAAAGGGATATTCCACACCATATGACATCATGCTCAGTATATAAGGTGGGAGGAAGAAGGAGGAAGGGGGGACATCTGGAGTGATGGTGTTTGTCTTCCTATGGAACTGTTATGAGTGATGGGGCCCTGCTCTCCTGGAGATGGCTGAACACCTCCTGTCTGTGGGAAGCAGTGAATTAATTCCTTGTTTTGTTTTGCTTGTGTGTGTGGCTTTTGCTTTCTCTATCAAACTGTCTTTATCTCAACCTATGAGTTTTTCTAGCTTTTACCCTTCTTATTCTCTCCCCCCCTCCCATTGGTGGGGGAGTGCTGAGCAGCTATGTGGGTCTTGGCTGCTGGCTGGGGTTAAACCATGACATATTTGTATTATGACATGCAACCTAACAAAACCAGGTGGTCTTATGTGTTTAAAAATCTAAACACAGGGAAAACAAAGACTTGGCAAGCATCCAAGGAACTATGAAAGGCTAAGGCATTCAACAAATAACCTAATCAGTGAATATGGAGCACACCAAATCAGATACTCTTAAGATTGTCCAAGAAGAACTATTAGACCTTTTTCCCTAGTCCCACCTGCCAAGATGATTCAAGGAATGTTTGAAGTTTTCTTTCTGGAATATCATACAAACTAAGGGGGATTAGTTTCCAA
Source organism: Acanthisitta chloris (assembly GCF_000695815.1). Taxonomy (NCBI): domain Eukaryota; kingdom Metazoa; phylum Chordata; class Aves; order Passeriformes; family Acanthisittidae; genus Acanthisitta; species Acanthisitta chloris. Next base: position 19,232 of record NW_008689919.1, on the reverse strand, counting down.
AAGAGTACAGTATTTATTTAGAGATACAGCAGAAGAGTGGAGCAGATAATTTGAAGATGGTATAAAATTATGGGGTGGTTTCAGGGGACTGTCTGAACATGCCAAACATTTAGAGGAAGGGAAAAAAAAAGTAGAGGAAGGGAGGGATCAAGTTGGGTTAGCAGGAAAAAAATGGAATAAAAAGGGCAAGAGTGCCAAAGCCTGGCAAATCTAATGATTGATTACCACAGCCTGTCACAACTTTGTATTAAACACATTTTAATTATTTTCTGTTGGGGTCATTCCCTGAGCCTGTGGGTGAAAAGTGCTCATGAATTTTGGATTAGACCAGCAGTAAGCAGGAAGAGATCCATATAAGGAAACACCCAAGGCTGCAGTCTGTCTGTGGGAATGGGCCACAGATATTGGATGGGTTTAAATCTGTTAGGATTCAAGAAACATGCAGATGTGTGTTTGTGAATCCCGAGTGAGGGTGTGTGTATATTCTGACTCCAATCCCAACTGCCTCGGGAAGAGGAACAGGAGGAGGCCATCTCTGATGTTCACATCAGTATGAGTGCTGTGGGTGTTTGTGTGGGTGCTGATATAGGCACTGAGCTCTCTCTGTGCTGGTCATGTGTTTATGTGTGTGTGTGTGTGTGTGCACCAGTTAGAAATACATGCTCAGCCTCACTGTGGCACACAAAGAACACAGACCTGCAGCAACCTCCTTTCTATCCCACTGGGATGAGAGGGACCTGGGGAGGATGCATATAACCATATGATTACAATACATTACTAAATACCATACATTATTAGTCTGCTTCCACAAGGTGCTATGCAGCCTCAGCTCCACAGGCTCAGTCTTAACTGTAATATTTGAATTCTCCTAGAAAGGAAAAGATAAGCATTTAATGAAAGCTAGCTCACTTCAAACTGAAAGTATTATTCCTTCTATTTCTGAGAAGAGTATGATTAAAAATTTAGTGAATCAGTACATTTCATTGTCAAAGGTGTTGGCAATGAGTAAGCAGTGAAGCAATGAGAAGATGGCCATGTGGGTCTGATGCTCACCCAGGATGTGATTAGGTGTTTGTTACTCAGATGGTTAGTACAATCTGCTGCAGAGCAAAGGACCTGAGAGGCAGCCTCTGTAAGAGAATGTGCTCCCCTGCAGATATTTCTTGTGATGGCTCTCCATTTTATTTTTTAAATCATGGTGCTTTTTCATGCTGCAAAGTGAGTGGGGATTAAAATAATGAGGTGTTTCCATCATTGCATCTCTGAAACAAGATTGCAGAGGAATATTTTGTGCACAGATTGACCAGGCAGAATAAACCCTGCTATTTCAATGCACATCTGTTACTGCCTTCAAAAAAGAGTAGCTAAGCAGCTCACACCACTGCATTGAAGGCCCTAAATTCTTTATAAAAGTCTGTCATTAAAGTATTGTCTTATACCATTCCGGCTTAACTGGGAGGGACCAGATGGGATGACATGTTTCCGATATTCCAAGCACGTGCAGTGCCAGTGCTGCCAGAATTAACAAGCATGTGCCATTCCTACAGTTACACTGTTGACAGAACACCGACACTTGCTAGTGACATTGCAGAAAGTTCTCTTGGAACTAAATTATTGAAAGATCTATCAATTAAAAACAGTAACAGCAATATGTCAGAAAGTTATGTGCTGCTGACAGTCTACTATTTGAGCTTTAATTGAGAGAAGAACTCCATATAACTCTTTAGTGTACATGCTTAGCATGCTAGAAGGAGCCGTGTAAAGCAATCCTATTCCTTTGATGTAATGATCAAGGCCTTTCTGTTGTCTGGGAGGAGCTGTTGAGTTTGCTGTGGATTTCTACATCTCTCAAAAGTAAAGCCCACATGTTACTTATTTGCTCTCCTCAGAATTCATTTTCTTGCCTCACTTTTGATGAGTCTCCTGCAAAGCTGGAGATACACTGTTGATCACTCTGAGTTAGGACATTTTAGGATGCAGAATATGAGAATGAGGAATAGAAAGGAAAAATACCAGAGAATGCTCACTTAGTTTCAAGGTATTTTGAAATAAATGAGGATTAAAAGTCACACAGTAATTCACCCTGAACGGCTGAAAGATTTACATTTAAAAAGCAAGCTGGTAATGCTCTCTGCAATAACTCCATGCCTCAGCATTTAACCTTGGAAATATGGTCTCTCTCCCAGATAACAGCAACATAAATAATATCCTACAGTTGTTAGCAGCAAAGTGACTTTTTATTTTCTCATATTAGTGGGAGTTTCAAGACTTTTGCATAAACCTAAATCAGAACCGTGAAAGCTCTAGGACAAATTTGGTGTATCAGTAGTTGTTATAAAGAAAAAGCTTTGAACAAAAAAAAAAAGAAATTAGGTTACTGTTAATAAAAAATTACTCTTTCTGTTGCTAAAACACGAATCCTGCTAGAATTTTACATTATCATGAATTGTAAATTGCCAGGATTAGATGAAAAGCCCTATCCACCAGGACTTTAAAAGGCAGAATATTAGACTTAATGCTATTGAAAAACATATGGTCTTAATTCTTTGCTGTTACAGAAACCTTTCAAGTTTCTGACTTGGGTGACAGACAAAGACTATCACTCCATCAAATATCCTTTACCTTCCCAATGCCAGACAAAATGAACAATATCAGGGTAATAGTTATCTTTCCATTAATACATGCAGGAAAATCTTAAAATCATAATCTGAGATACACTGTGGATACACTGGATATTGGAAAACTGCTTTGCATTCTGCAAAAGTACTCCTTGTATTTCACTACCCGGGTTTTACTGACATAATTGTGAGCTCTGCTAAATCTAGAACAGATTGAACTCATCAGGATATTTAGTTATGTGCATGTATATCTCAAATTAATTGTTGATCAAGAAGGTGGAGTGGCAAATGACCAAGTATCAATAGCTGTTAAAAGACACTCCACCCACAGAACAAGAAGTCAGGGAGTTTGGTGAATGTGTTGATATGCTAGAGTCTTGGTAAGCAAATCGTGGCTCTTACAGCGCATCTCATCTCCCACACAGATTTGGGTTTTCAGTTTTCACTACAGTAAGAGACAGTTGGAGAAAAAGTGGGAAAGTTGGAGAAAGTAAGAAGTCAGACCTCTCTTGAGTGAAGAAAACACTGTAACGGATCTAACAAAATGCAATTTTTTTTCCCCCAAGCCCCATCAGGATAAACAAGACAGCTAAAACCTCTATGAACCTGTATTGACATTGCCAACTCTACAGTAGGATTTATAGCAGGTAATAATTCTGAAAGCTACAATCTGCATCCAAATTAAGCACCCAGCACAGGGAAGAATGTCATCCTCCTTTGATAAAAAGTTCAATTTTCTAAAATAAAGCACACTTTCAGCCACGTTTCTTCAGGCTTAGAGAGAGCATGAGAGAAAAATATGTGACAAACGGTAGTTAGGTTGCTTAAAGAATGACTGGCAGGAACTTAGATGCTATGATGGGACTGCAGAACTAGAGGCAATACAGAAATGGTAACAAAACTAATCCTCATTACATGGCCTACAAGTGACAGGAAAGGAGAAAAAAGGGTACTGTGAAAATTAATTTCATGATAAATGAGATTCAGTATCCATTTTGCTTTTGTTCTAGTTGTGTTGATTAATGTTATCAAGTCTTTCTGTTCAAACACTGTGGCTGGATTCTCCCTGTGCACAGTTAAATCATGAAAGGGCCCATGTTCACTTTAGTCCTTGTATCTTGCCAGCATGGTACAAACAATACTGAAAATGGTGCTATAGGTTGCTTTATTGATATTTTAATTGCAGTAATATAGTTCTGCTGTCTTAAAATTTTATATACAATTTAAACTCGATGGAGCAATGAGACTTATGCTAGATAAAGGGGGAGATTTATAAGTAAATTCAGCACTGAACTGGAGGATTAATGAAGAATGAAGCATTCTGGTTACAACATTAGTCTCTGAAATGGCATTATTAATGCTTTAGAGGAAAAAATGATATTTTATATTATAATCAAAATTTCATTAGCATCTCAATAAACTGAAAGTCAGTGCTTTGAACTCCAGCAAAACTAATCATTTATAAAGTCCACAGTAGGTCTGCAGGCTATTTGGTTCATTTATTCTAAATGTGCATTTTAATGTTCCATTTTGCCTTTGGAAAAACAAAAACTTTGACAATTTTAAGATTAATCTTTTCAATTTGAGGGTGCTGTAAGTATGGAAGAAAAACCAAGAACTTAAAATGTCCATCTCCCTCTTCTCCTTTCCCCCTTCCCCCCTCCTGCCAGGTGCTACACTTGAAAGCAGGACACTCATTTTTTTTCTAATGTAAAGTGCCTGTGCATATTTGAGAGCAAAGAGTAAAGGAGAGATTCCTGACTGATAAATCACTCGTATCAGTGGTCCAGCATTATTGGGTTACTTTTACTGTCTGTGATGGGCTGACCCTGTCTGGACACTAGGTGCCCACCAAAGCTGCTCTGTCACTGCCCACCTCAGCTGAGCAGGGGAGAGAAAATATAGCAAAAGGCTCATGGGTTGACATCACTCGCCAGTGACGGTCATGGGCAAAATAGACTTGACTTTACACTGTTTAAAAACCGAGTGCAAAGTTTGATTCGGTTTTAGCTACACTTTCAGATTCCAAATCACCAGCTAATTTATAAATCAATAAAGTTTCTATCAACAAATAAACATCTGCTATTGAAGTCCAGACAGACTTACCTTTAAATTCAGTGGAGAGAAACAAACATTTCTGATAGTGATTCAGCTAATCTAGCAGATGTTTCAGATGAGGAGCAACTCATTCCTGGACTCATGCCATGTAATCAAGACACCACAGTATTGATAACCATATGTGAGGAAGTTCTCTTTAAAAGGTGATTCCTGACCCTGAGATAATCTTCTTTCCTCTCTCAGCTGACTGAAGATATCCACATTATAGAGCCTTTATTTACAGAATCACAGAATCACAGGAACAATTAGATTGGAAAAGACCTCTGAGGTCATCAAGTCCAACCTGTGACCTAACACCACCATGTCAACTAGACCACGGCACAAAGTACCACATCCAGTCTTTCCTTAAGCACCTCCAGGGACAGTGACTTCACCACCTCCCTGGAGAGTCGATTCCAATGTCTAATCATCCTTAAGTGTTTAATCAACCTTTCCATAAAGAAATTCTTCCTAATGTCCAATGTAAATCTGGCCCAATGCAACTTAAGACTATGTCCTCTCATCCTGTTGCCTGAGAGAAGAGGCTGACCCCCAACTGGCTACAACCTCTTTTCAGGTAGTTGTAGAGAGTGATAAGGTCACCTCTGAGCCTCCTCTTCTCCAAGCTATCTATTTGGGTAGGTAATTGCCTTCCCCTATCACTCCCTGCAAAACATCTTGCATAAATGACCTTGTGTGTTCCATGCGCTTCCCTTTTTAATACCTTGTTAATGCAGAGAGTCCTTAAGCAGAGATGATACTTTTCAATACCCTAACAGACAAAAAAATATATTGATGCACCGTTTGGGAAACAAGGCTGCATACCACTGCCATTCATGCTTGACTGAGAAAGAAAAAGGCTCACCTTCCATATGTTACCTATGGATTTGTCGTGGTTTAACCCCAGGCAGCAGCCAAGAACCACGCAGCCTCTCACTCCCCCACCAACGGGATGGGGGAGCAAATTAGAAGGGTAAAAGCTACAAAAACTCATGGGTTGAGATAAAGACAGTTTAATAGAGAAAGCAAAAGCTGCACACACAAGCAAAGCAAAACAAGGAATTAATTCACTGCTTCCCAAAGACAGGAGGTGTTTAGCCATCTCCAGGAGAGCAGGGCCCATCACGCGTAACGGTTCCTTGGGAAGACAAACACCATCACTCCAGATGTCCCCCCTTCCTCCTTCTTCCTCCCACCTTATATACTGAGCATGATGTCATATGGTGTGGAATATCCCTTTGGTCAGTTTGGGTCACCTGTCCCAGCTGTGTCTCCCCCCAGTCTCCCATGCATCCCCAACTTCCTTGCCAGCGTGGCAGTACGGAAAGCAGCAAAGGCCTTGACTCTGTGTAAGCTCTGCTCAGCAATAACAAAAACATCTCTGCATTATCAACTCTGTGTTCAGCACAAAATCCAAACATAGCCTCATACTAGCCTCTATGAAGAAAGTTAACTCTACTCCAGCTCAAACCAGCACAGGATTTTAGTATGGAGTATATTGTTAACAGGAAATCTCATGTAACAGACCTCTGAGACACTATAGCATTATGCTCAGTGTCAGTTTTATAGTATTTTCCAGGATTTAGTTATGGAAACATCTGTATTTATAGAAAATAATCCTGATTTACAAAAGCAGAGCTGGTGGATGTTGAATGTTTTCACACAAGTAATTTGCACTGAACAAATATTCTTTTCTGAAACTATTTTTAAAATTTCTTACCTCTGTGTAACAGAAAAAAACAGAGTGGTAACTAAAAGTGCACAGGTGTCTGAATCTTGCTTCAGACAAGTGACTGGAGCCTTTGAGGAGTGAACCTGAGGGAATGCCTGCCAGGGGAAGACCCCAATTAGATCCAGCAGCTTGACAAGTTACTGCCTTCACCCAGACCCAGTGGAAGGAACCTGCACCTGATCCTATGAATGGTTTCTCCACTGCTGCAGTCAAAATAAGCTGAGGTAGCAAAGACCTATTGATTTTTCAAGCCTCTGCAGACTGCAGCACTTGAAGGCATGCTGATATAAACAGTTCAGCTCTCAGGTCAGCATAGGTAGCAACAGAAGGCAAGGAGAGCAGTGAGGAGGGGGAGAGGGCAACAGCAATTAGCAAGGGAAGGCTGGAGTTCACAGCTTCTGATGGTGGCATATTTGCAACCTGAGGAGTTTTCTCTTTAGAGGAGTAGCCACCTCTAAACCCCTGCTCCCTGTGTCACTACAAGTATAATCAATAGCCTTGCACTATACAGTCTTCTGTAGCTAACTAAAATTGTATGAATTAATCAGTTACTACCTGCTTTCTACTTGAGAGGCATGTAAAGCTAAAGGTTGTTTCTCTTCTGATTAAATTAAAGCCCAAAACTGTGTCCTCTGCTGCTAGATTTATAAAACTGCTTTCTTCCCTCAAAAACAAATGTGGCAACTAAAAATAACTTTAATTATCTCACCCACTGACCTCTAATTGCTATCTTCATGAATTTACGATCAAGCAAACATTTAAATTAATTTAATGGAGAAGTGCACACTTACTTCAGAAGTCTGAATATATTATAGGTTGCCAGATGATAAATTTGATAACACAGCTGCTGTGTTCTGCTCAAATAAGTGAGAGAACTGCTGCGAGGGTTTTCACTCCCTGATTTCTCCTGGTATCAGATGGCTCTGTGGAAACAAATTTCTCTTCAGTCACACAAAGAGTTTATTTGATCTGGCTTATTAATAAAAATTGAAAATCTTTTTTATTATTATTTCTGTCTTTAGTTATCCTGCATTTAGCTCTATTGAGAGACTTAAATTTTCCCTAATCCATGTTTTCTAATGGTCCATGATATTCCCAACACTTTTGATCTCCTGTGCTTTTCAGATTTTTCTGGTTTACTCTTGAAAAATGTCTAAAGGGATTCTTTTATCTTAAAAGTGGGTGTAGATTCTCAAACAAGTGAACCTACAGCTTGCAGTATGACACCTCAAGTTGCAAAGAAATATTTTCTAAAACCGCATCTTATTTTTAGAAAAGATTGACTTTGAGCTACTTTCTCCACCTTTTGCACCAGGCTCTGACTCTTTTGTAATCCCAGACCTATTCACAGCTCTCCTCAGGAACTTGCTACTCTAGGTGACAAGACACAGGATTTCAGTATTTCTCGCTCTTTGGAACAGGCTGTTCTGATTTCCATGTGAGGACCTGGCTGGAACAGGGTGATGTGATCACGCTCAAGAGCTCAGTTGGTGTTAAAAAAAAGAGCAATAAACTAAGAGCAGATTGAGCATATGTCAATAAGACAGAAGTGGTGCCACACATGAAGCACAGCAACTCTTCAAACAGTGATAGGCAGCAAAAATGGGCAGGGAGGAATAGTAAGGTATTTGCTTGCTGTTGCAACATTTCAGTAAAGTCACTGCACTCCTGTGTCTATGCTGTGTGCAGCAGAGTTCACACTGAAAGTCACAGCCATCAGTGCACACCGTGGGTCTGCAGCTCCCTGGGGCCGGGAGACATGAGGACTCCTGCAGCCTAGTCCACCAGGGCCCACACCAGCTCAGCCAGGAGTGGAGTGCTGGTGGAAGCCCTGGCACCTCCCTGATGACATGATGAGTCTGGGCCTGTTTCAGCAGGGCCCATGGCCAGGCAGGGCTGGGCTGTGGGGAACTGGAAACCAGCCCTGGAGCATCACTGGGGCAGTGGCTGATAGAGTCCTGGGCAAGGTGGGGGTCCCAGGGCAGCTGATTTGAGCAGTTGCTATTTCAGTGAAAACTCTTGCATGAGCAGGAGCTCATGATCTGTATGTTTTCAGTCTGAGTTAAAACTTCTGATGTTTTTTTGGCTTGGAGTAGGTTTTTCCTATTGTGTGAATGAAGGTCCAAGTATGGCTCAATGAATAACTCCTGTAACTGCCTGAGAATACAGGCAATGAAAATCTGATTTAATTGCTGATGATCTTTTGCTTCAGCTTTACATTTTATATATTGTTTTAGCAATGCTCCTTTATATATATGAAAAGAGGCAACTCAAACATAGCTGTGCATGTGCTAAATTATGTATTTTGGAAGTAAATTATATCATTGCATACACATTATTAGCACTTTCAGTAATGAGACAATATCTTTTTTTCACTTTCCTTTAGATTTTACTAATTAAATCTTGCTTTAATACTTGAACTTTTTGTTAGCACAGGTTATGTATATTCACACCAAATATTTAGTCTATATTACCATGCAAGAGCTACACTTTTAAAAGTACTTATCTGAAATACAGTTAAGAAAATGCATTGCTTTAATTAGAGAAAACTAGAACCTAATGCCCAGGGAGTGCAGATTATATTGAAGTCACATCAGAACGATTATGAAATTCTTTTGAGGTAATTTAAGGTAAACTGTACTTTGCTCAGAGACTGTAGAACTGTTCTGATCAATTTATTTTCTTTGTTTTTCCTTGACTGGAGCTCTAACTTTCTTTGAGGTTCAAATCTTAGCAATAATCTCTGCATTTGTTGCATCGCAAAGAGAATTGCTCACATCCTAATGAAAAATGCTATCTGGACAAAATATGACACTGAATTTATACATTCTAAACTAAATACACATTTAATTTTTCCTGAGTTTTGTGCAAATGTCTCAGTTTTTAAGAACTCAGCCTAAACAATCTGTGAACCCTTTGACATCAGTTGACCTTCTGACCATGCACTTGAGTAAGATCTGTTGAATAATTCACCGTAAGTATTACTTAGTGTGAGTTTTGACATTCTATTGCAGTAGACATACCTCAAATCATTCTATTATTGGAAGTTTTAATAATTAATCTAGAGTTTTGACTTTTAATTTTCATTCAATTCTTTAGACAGATTGAGAGCAGGGATGTTCCTCCCATGATACAAGATCATCACAAGTTCCAATGAGTGTCATGACTGAAGGATGAGTTGCAACTCCAGCTTTTTCTGGATAATTTGATTAATTCACTGAGGGCTCTATCTTTGTCAGTTCAATTATTCTGTATCAAAATAATACATGTGGCAGAAAGACTTCCTTAGAAACTTCCAATATAGAAAATGCTGCTAATACTATGTACTGTCTTTGATTGCACCTTTAGCTTAATCTATATCCTCCAGGAATCACAGCTAACTGCTCCCAGTCCCTCAGCTCTGGGTGTTTATTTGATATTTAACTCAATTTATCTTGTACTGTAGGTCTGCTTAGTTTTTTCAGAAAAGAAACTAGTTCCATAGGAAACAACTGAGGCTTTTGTTCCCTGAAAGACCTCAGATGTAATCTGTTTTAATAAAAATACATAAATTGTTATTAATATCCTTTAGACAGATGAGGATTCTAATATCAGGAATTTTGGTATGTGGCAAAGAATGAGGCTTGAAGGACTAGAAAGGACTGAAAAAAATGGTAATCTTTATTTTGGATCTCTAGATTTTTTACTATGACAACTAGTTTTTCCAGCATCTCCTTCTAATATATGAATACATGATCCTGGACTTTCTTTCCAGTGTTTAGCTGAGACAATGCTAGTCCTAGCTAAAGATAGTCAGAACATAGAAAGCTAAAATTTTGACAGATTTTTAGATATTTCTTTCTTATTTTAATCTTTCTTCTTTCTACTTTTCTTTCTCAGATACTGCAAATTACTTTGTTAATAATTACTGCTGTTACAATTCTAGTCAGCATAACTGTCCCCAAAACAAGAACAGAATATTTGTTGATGTCCTGAAGAAAGTAAATGGATTGCATAACTCCCTCTGATATTGCTACTCCTCTGAAAAGTTTCTGTACCTGGCCCAGGTGCTATCACATCACAAGTGGGAAGGAGAAGGGAATTACTGAGGAGGTGGCACATACTGAAGTTGTTACAGAATTGCAGGGTTTCAGACTAATAAGTGAAAGCTCTGTTCTGAAACACAATTATGTAGCACCATAAAAATCATCAGCAATTATGAAGAAATTTGCAGGGATATGTACCAACATTTTGTGCAGTATCACATTCTGTTTATTTGTTGTCTAACAGTATTAAAGATTCAAATATTTTCTGTAGAAGCTATTCACATCTAAGCAACCTTAGCATTAAAACAGTAATGTTTGCACTTATGAGAAAATCTCAGGGGTTCAAAAATTTGCCCTGGTTCCTCTGGGCTACAAAATTTATGCAAATGTTAATCTAGAGACAGCTCTGGGGAACTGGTTAAACAGTATGACTCTGCAAGGGCTTTGACCTTGATGAAGCAGACCTCTAGATGAAAACTAGTAATAAAAGTTGTAAATTGTTCGTAATTGGAGAAGAGCTAGTTTTGCAGAATTCTAATTAATGTAAACATAATTAAAACTCCTAAGACAGCATCACTGGCTGCAAATTTCTAATAAGTATAAACACAATAAAAACTGTTTAGAGAGCATCATTCCTAACAATGTTAGCCACTAAGTCTCATGTGAATAGTATCAGGAACATTTGTGCAATAGAGATCGTTCACATAGCCTGTTACAAAGTTTGTTAGGATCCCAAAATATAGTTGGGGTAATGGTTTATTTACCAAAACTGAAGAGGAACTTGAAGTTTATTGATGAGAACTCATGTATGATTTAAAACCCATAATCAGAAATCACAGGCTCTGAATTCTGTTAGCCAATCCTATAATAAGTTCTCCATACATTAAATTTTGGGGGTGGGGGGTGAATGCTATTGCATCCTGGGCATCCAGTGGCACTATGAAATTAGAATATGTGGATCAGTGACAACTGAATTTTTAAAGAACCTTAAATGGTCGTTACCGGGCCAGTATAAAGATTATTGCTGTGTTTTATGAGAAGGAACTTACACACATTCTTAGAGGAGGATAGGAATTCAGGACTAAGGTTCACAAAAGGATTTTGTTTTTGTTTTATATTCTCACATTAATATATGGGATGAAGAAAATCTCTGTTTGTTTAGAATTTTGAAACAGTATTCAATAAAGTTCAGGGAGAGGAGACGGGCCAGTATAAAGATTATTGCTGTGTTTTATGAGAAGGAACTTACACACATTCTTAGAGGAGGATAGGAATTCAGGACTAAGGTTCACAAAAGGATTTTGTTTTTGTTTTATATTCTCACATTAATATATGGGATGAAGAAAATCTCTGTTTGTTTAGAATTTTGAAACAGTATTCAATAAAGTTCAGGGAGAGGAGAATATTTTTTTGCTGCTG
>NW_008689919.1:0-7315 GCF_000695815.1 Acanthisitta chloris | reverse complement strand
AAGAGTGTTCCTAAGTTAGGCATAAGCTTTGAGCTGGCAACTCTCCCTTTATTTTACTTATCCAAAATGAAAGAATATATCCTTCCTGATCTTTAAGAGGTATGAAATAGAAAAGATTTAAAAAAATCATCTTTCTATACCTTTTCAATTCTTAATGGGACATAATTAATTGTTTGTATTTTATAATTGATGCATTTGAAGATGGACAGTTTATACCACCACAGTTTCAACTAGATCAAGCATTTAAATGAGCTAGATGCTGAGATCTAAACGAGTGTTTATTTGGTGCAGTATTTCTTTATTCAAAGTACAGTCCTGACAGATTTCAAATGGGAATGTGTTTTGATGGAATATGTTTATTTCAGCATTAGACAAGAAGACAAATGTAGCAAAATTTCATCTCCCGTTTAGCTTTGAAACCCATGTTTGTGGGGCTTTTTTTAGACGAAAAATATATAAAATATGCCATTTTTATATATATCAGTAATGTACATTTTCATTCAAAATGGTGAAGTCAAAATACACTATCTAAATTAAACAATACAAATCAGTGGGAGCAAAATTCCTATTCTAAAGGAGATCTTAGTCTTCCTTAACTGTATGACCCACCTCATTGTCTGCTGGGTTTGCCAAGTGCTGGGCATCATTGCCCTCTCCATATACAGCACAGGAATATGTAGCCAGGCCTTCTAGCATCTCTATGTGAAGTACTTGATGGCTGGCAGATTAGCTACAAATTGCTGCTCTGTCTATTCTAGACCTTCAAAGACTGTCGAGATCATGTTCTGTTTGTCTAGGAGATAAAGTGCACAGGGTGTTTTTTACATCAAAGGAAGTCTTAATTGTTCTCTTTAATTTCCAAATTAAATATTTTTTTTCATATTTTTCATTAAAAAGAAAACATTATCAGCTATTTAGGCTCACTGTGGACCTCTCTGAAGTCAATAATCATGTCTTCCATAGAAATTATTTGTGTGTGTATTTTATGAAAGCATTGACTCCTTATGGAGCCTATGAGTATCCAGAAACAACCTTCAAAGACATTTACTAAGAAACTATCTGTTTATTATTTCATAGATTACTTGCTGACATTAAGCAAGTTTTCAGATAAAAGAACTTCCAGTGAGGGTTAAAACTAATTGATTTTTGTTGGGTTGGCTTTTTCATTGTAAATCCTTAGGAAGCTTGAAAAGATTGCTTTAGTCAATTTGCTGAAGCACACTTTCATTACAGATATACTGAGCAGTGCTTTAATCAGTACATAAATCCACCAATTTCAGATAATTGGTGCTAATCATCATTTCTCAGCATAAAAGGACTTGAGCAAAGATATTTTTCAACAGCATGATACACAAAGGCACAAGGCCTTACAGTCACCTTGCAAGCTCACCCTCGCTTGTGGAACAGGGCTGTTCACCAGGCTGAACTTGTGCTAGATGTACCAAAGGACATAGACTAATAAAAATTACATTCTTGGAATTCTGAACCTTGGTCACCTTGCAAGAAATCAGTTGCCCATCTGCATTTCTATAGCAGGAAAACAAGACAGGTAGCACCACTATCCATCTAACTGGCACAGAGTGGCTTGTGTTTGGGCAGCTGTGCTTATTACCTCCTTACCAAAACAGGATAACTGTATCCAGTCTTCTTTCTTTTGGATGCTCCTCAGTTCCTCCTCACTCCTGAGCAGTGACCAAGCATCCTTTGGAAAGTGCATGAGTTTAGACAGACCACAGTTGTGCCATGGACTCTGCTAGAACTTCAGCAATAGGCTTTGTGTTCTATTACAGATATGGCCACTGGCTCCCTTTCCACAAAGGCTGAGGTGCCTTAAAAATACTGTCCAAGATACTCCAGCCATAAATAAACTGGAAACTGGGGAGAAACAGAAATTCGTTCTCTTCTATTATGTAGTAACTAGGCATAAGCACTAGAAAGTCCTTGCTTTTTTAGGAAGTGTTGGCTGTCTTATTTGAAGATATGCTTAATTTTTCTGAGATCATTTGCTTGAAAAGACAACTGGTAAGTGCAGTACATTTGTTAGCCCTGAGAAAACTTAAAGGCACAACTCTGTGTCTATTGAAGGGTTCCCTCAGGTCATTCTGGAATGAGAAAACAGAGAGGATTATTCTACATTGCTCCCACTGAAAAGGGTCAGTTGTACAACAAAAAGAATTACTCATATGTGTGAGACAGGAAAGAAAAATTAAGTATTGTTGCACAGTGGGACACTTCATTGCAATAGGATAACTGTGAACTAACCAACTGTTCTGGAATACAGCCTCACCTCCTACTCACACAGCAGAGCTCCAAGAGCCAACTGGGAGACTTCAAGCACACCTTGTACCTTCTTGCAGACCTTGTTTGTAAGATTTGTGCTATAATTCTGTCTAAATAGTTCTCCTCACCTGACCCAAATAATAGGCTTTTGGTTGGGATTGTTGCCAGTCACAGAAGCATTCTGGGTTTTAATCCCTTCAAGGCTAAAAAGGGAATTCAACCTGTCTCTTTTTCTTCAGAATAAGTGCTTTAAATCATAGTTTATGATATAAAAGTTAGGAGCAGTATATTTATGTTGCTTTAAAATTAGATCCCTGCAGTGCATTTTTCAGCCAACTAAATCATATATAAGTTTTCCAGAAGAGGTAAAAAAGGTCTCAGCAGACTTGGGTAAATAAATGTCTAGTTACTAACAATGCCTAGTCCAGGAAGCTGGGCTATTGAGAGCAGGTTTTTGAAAGTGAATATGCTGGATTTCAAAATTGAAATACTTTTCCACATGTTAAAGTTATTTAAGTCTGGCTTTATACCTTTCTGATTGCTTCTATGAGAAACAGATAGCATAAGTCTAACAATAATGTACAGGACAAGGTCTCCCATTAAGTCATTTAAAAATTTCAGTTACAGAATTCAAAGATTGACAAGCATTGCATCAAAATGTTTCTTGATGCCATTCCAGAGGACGGGAAGGATTCTTCATCCAGATCGCTGATTTTTTTGTTGAGGACATAAGAATCACCTTCTTGGATCAGAGAAGTAATCCATGCTGTCTGTCAGGGACCAGTGTTAGATGCATAATGTTGTATCTGACAAATCAATGCAAATTCATTATCAATGAAAAATCGTGCAGATTTTGGCTATGTAGTAATCTGTCTAAAATGGTATTCCTCTTGGTGTTTAAAATCCTGGAGATTTGAAGTTTCATATTCATCTTATATATAGTCTTATACATGCTTCATTTTTAAATAGCCACTTTGTAAAATATTAATCAGGTTTCTGAGAAAAACATCATCCTCCCCAGAATTAGCTTTCCCTCTGCAGGACAAACTAATCATCTCTCCACTGCAAAAATGTCTGAAATGGTGAGGTCAGGAAAAAGCTGGGGTCAGAATAGATGGCCACTGTGTGTTTTCTGGCATAAAATCCATGATACATAATATATTAACCATGCATTGTATATCTTAAACTACCTGAAGTCCACGAGGGCTTAGCTAAATGAATACACAGGCTTTACACTCTATGTCATCTTCCATTTTGCAAAGTTCAAAATATAACAGGATGAAGTTAGGTATGCTTTGTTAGGCATACCTGAATGGAGAGAACATAATGTTTTTGAGGTAGAATGTGGAGCTTTAGCCACCTGTCTCCAATTATACTCAGTGTGACTGCAAGATTAAAATGCCATCTAGCTAACTGTGAAAATATGTCCCATAACATCTCCTTTTAGCTCAGGAATATTAATGCTAATGACAGCCCAACAGAGAATCAATTTTATTTTGATACTCTCAGTGATTAAATATTTTATATAGAGTTCTGGAAACACTGCTAAAAACTCTCAAATACAAAATAGGAGTTGAAAACATGTACTGGCACTGAGAAAAACTGCCTGTGAAACAGTGTGCCTAATTGAATGACTAGCACAAATGGTAGCCAAGAGAACTACATGCACCTGACAAATTCATATGAAGCAGAATGTGGAATGAAAGAAATTGTGAAATAACTATGCTGACAAGTATTGATTTCAAGTTGAATTATCAGACTGAAATTATTATTTTTATTATTATTCTGAGTGCATGTCAACTTTTGCCCTTTAAAAAATCTATGCAAAACTGGACAGTACTTTGGCAAATATTGCACATAAAATTCTGTAAATGGTATGATGCCAGATTTACTTTCTAGACTTCCTCTATTCTTATTCTGAATTTCAAGGCTCAAAAGCTGTAATGCAATTAATGAATCAATGCAATTAATGAATCAAGTGCAAGCTATAACCAAAGTTTTGAACAGTCTTTCTAGTCAATAGTTAATATTATTTCTGCAAATTCACACCTTGAAAGTAAAAAGATTAGCAAAACCAGCCACCCTGACAGAAATGTTAGCTAAGGAGATACTGTTGAAAGTATCATTATTATATTTAAAGCATTTAAATACGAATTCCCATTTTAAGTTCCAGATGTTTCATTTTAATCTACAAACAGGTCTTTTTGCTTTAACTATAGCTGTCTAAGACTTTCTGTTGTTTCACAAGTGCCTCTGTATAAATTCCTTTCTAGAAAAAAAGGCTGAAATCAACTCCTGAAGAGCAGTAATTTAACTGTAGATAAGTAGACATTGAATCAGGCTCAGGAATTTTTGCCTTACATTTTTTCATGCAAGATTCTGATCCTAAATAGAACAGTTAGGACTGTCTTTACTACCTCATACAATAATACACTTTAGAGACGTTAATTCTGGGCAACATTAACAAGGCAAGTATTAGACTTTTTCATAGCTAATATCTTTGAACTATCTTTACATGAATGCACATTTTTTTCATATAATAACAGTTAGCAATTAACACAGGGAAGAAACCTACCAGTCTGCATTTGGTATACAAAACACTACAGATGTTAATTTTATAGAAGCATGCATATTAGGGAAAAAAAGAAGAAGTCATATTTGGAAAAATAAGATCTCCCATTTTCAGACGGGGCAGATTAGACATGCAGAATCCTTGAGTGCCTATAAAACATAAATTGAGCTTCAGATCTTGCAATGCCCTGTTCCAGCTCTGGAAATAGCAAAGACCATAAATTACATGATACGTTGTTATTGAGAGTTATAATGCATAACCTTCCTAAGTGGTGGAAAAACACTGTGGCAGATATAGAAACAGACCTCATGCCTCTTCTATACCTTTACCTCATATTTCATCCTTCAGCACTGTGCTCTGAATAAAAGCATAAATTTCACCAGGAAAGGAGTTCAGTGGTCTGTTTGCATTATCATCAGTTTGCAGAACAACATAACCTTGATGCCATTCCCTCTTAAAAAGAAAGTCTATCATCTAAGTCAGGACATTATTAAAATAAATAGATGCAAATTATCATGTATATGAAATATAATTCAATGTAGCATAGTTTAAGTCACTAAAAATACCAAAATAAAAACAACCCTGTACAAATGACTAGCACAGCTGTGTTTCCACCCTGATGAATCAAGGAGCTTTTCTATATCTTCTAATTGCTAATGGGGCTGTAGAATTCCTCTTACTGCACCCCTTGGCATTTCCTTTTTAATCCCTCTTTGTCTTTTTTGGACTTCTTGTACTGCTAGTCCCCTGTCATCTGCTCTTCTCACTCAGGCATCTTTACTCTTACCATTCATCACCTGAATTTTGGAGAATGTTGACATACTCCAGTTAAACTACATAGAATCATGGAATATCCTGAGTTGGAAGGGACCCACAAGGATCATCAAAGTCCAACTCATGGCCCTGAACAGGACAACCCCAAGAATCACACAATATGCCTGAAAGCATTGTTCAAACACTTCTTGAGCTCTGTCAAGCTTATGTTGTGATCACATCCCTGGGGAGCCTGTTCCAGTGTCCAACGACCCTCTGGATGAAGAACCATTTCCTAATATCTAATGTAAACTTCCCGTGACACAGCTTCAGGCCATTCCCTTGGGTCCTGTCACAGGTCACCAGTGAGAAGGGATCAATGCTTGCCTCTCTGCTTCCCTTGTGAAGAGGTTGTATACTGCTATCATGTCTCCCCTCAGTCTCCCCTTCTCCAGGCTGAACAAGCCAAGTAACCTCAGCTGCTCCTCATACAGCTTCCCTTCAAGACCCTTCACCATCTTTGTAGCCCTCATCTGGACTCTTTCTAATAGCTTTCTATCTTTCTTACATCGTGGCACCCGAAACTGCACACAGTACTTGAGGTGAGGGTGCAGCAGCTCAGAGTAGAATGGGGGTTTATTTTTTATAATTTAGGTTTTTTTCAGAAAATATTCCACTGTTGTTATGTAGTTTTTCAGAGGAAAAATATTACTGCAATCTTCTCTTTTATGTTCTTTAGCATTGCACCATTATTTGCTTTCTGAAAAGAGCAAGATTCCCCTGGTATCTGTACAATTCTTGTACTTGAAAACTCAGTAATTCTGAGTCTGACCTAATGTATTATGGCCACACCTAAGTCACTTCATCTCTGCTTAATCTCCTGTAAACATGAATAAGAACATGTTTATTAATTCTTTTGATAAACAGGAGTACAGTAGAGCATCTCTGTTGACACATATGCTGAACAACATCTGTGTCACTACTCTCTTAGTGGAATTCATAGAACAAATGTTATTGGTACTGACAGTTCCCAGACAATAAACAGATATGTTATTCATCATCCTTAAGTTCACACCATTTTTCCAAGCCCTTTTTTCATCTCTGTCTCAGTCTCATATGCTATTTCTCATTGTACTTTTGAGCAAACAATGAGAACCAAAAATTCAGATCATGTCTGCTTTAAATATTTATGAGTTATGATAATATAAGGTTTTGTTCAGCATGAAAAATGTAGAAAAGCAGGCTTTAAGTAAAACTCAGAGGGAAATTTAAATGAGTCCACACTGCTGGCATCTTTGCAGAATATCAAACCTACCATTGCACTCAGCCATGGGGATTCAGCTGGGGCTGGTAGGCTTTGCCTTCTGCTTTAGATTGGAGACATTGGCATGTGTACATGCGACATATTTGGGCTTCCAGATATTTGGGAAATAGTTGGCTCACATACTTCCAAAAAAATGTGTTCTTTCCAGTGATGTCATGGCATCAAATCCAGGCAGAGTAGATGTACAGGTTCCTTCACTGAATGGCCTTCTGTCTTCTGCTACTGGAAACAATGGGCTCTGTAGACAGGCTGAGCTCAAACAGCCTGCAAAGGCAAGGACTGGGTATATAAACTTGTGTCTGGCAGCACTGACCTGTTAAAGAAGAACACATGGTAATTTTTATCTTTGAGGTTCTTTTACTAGGATATTAAATTTATTAAATATT
>NW_008689918.1:13482-35469 GCF_000695815.1 Acanthisitta chloris | reverse complement strand
TTATTTTTATATTCAGTGTCAAATTAATTTTGGGAATGTACAGTGATCCTTGTTTTCAGGATGAGCTGTTATTCTTCCCTCCTACCTCACACCTCCAGGATGTATGACTTGTGAGTAAGCTTCCATTTCTGCCCTCTCTTCTTTGAAGCTGGCAACCTTATCTGTGCTTCGTCCTATGCATATGCACGTTGCTACAGTGTGCGTGTGCTGTAGGAGCTGTTTACCTCAACATTTTTCATGGTAAATTATTTATATAGATGGTATATAATGCCAAGGAATCATCTCACAAAGCAAACCAGTGTATCTTTTATACCTATGCAATGTGTTTGTTTGCAGATGATCAGACAGTCACATATTGCAAGTCTTTTTCATTAATGTGAAGATTTTGTGTTCGTTCCTTGCTGCAGGAAGGCATCAAGAGTATTTGCAGTGCTGAAACTTAACTCTGTCCTGTACAGCCAGAAAAGGTTAGCAATTATTTTAGCGTGCCATTTTACCATGTTATAGATGTCAAAAGCAAAGTGGTATTTGTTCTTCTGATCTGTGATGCCTTTGTTACATTTTGGTGAGCTTTATTATTTAGTCATATGAGTAAGCATAGTAGTCAGCAAGTAGAATGCCTCACTTTGACCTACCCTTAGAGGAGGAAAATCTAGTCAGTAATTCTGCCTGACTCAGGATTTGAAAGGTGCTTAGGGAAATGGTGTTCTGTACCTTGAACTACTCATGTGCTTTCATAAATGATCTTATATTGTGGTTTTGCCTACTCTGCTCTATTACTATTCCTTATCCTATTGTAGAAAGGAGGATTTAGATGAATTGTATTTTGGTTTAAGGACTACCTGTCCTGTTTGTAAAGGCAGTATTGACATGGAAGTTTGTTGCAGAATTTTCTTTTCATAGTGGTTTATTCCAAATGAATACTATTATTAGTTCTTCGTCAATGAGTTCGAGTTGCCCCGTGACCTTTTTCCTTCTCTTCCTCCCAAAAGGATGCCTCCATTTGTAGAAGGTCTGGAGGCAGGGGAGGGGAGGGGAGGGGAGGAATTTGTCCTTACTCTGATAATACTCTGAAGGTCTGTACTCAGTGCAGCTGGAAGAGGACAGATAAATTTAACTGCCACACGTGAGTTTTTGAAGGACGACATTTGTTCATAGAAACTGAGGGGTACATACTTGTTAGCGTGAGTCCTTCTGGGGATGTATGTAAATGCCATGTTTTTAGTAAAATGTTGATAGGAGATTGTTACTAGGACTGTTTAAGTTTTGGGAGAGTTTTCAGCCTATATTTTATGTAATGCTCAAAATCTTTATGGTGAGGGTGGCACAGGTTGCCCAGAGAAGTTATGGGTGCCCCATCCTTAGAAGCATTCAAGACCAGGTTGGATGGAGCTCTGAACAACCTGGACTAATGTTAGGTATTCCTGTCCATGGCATAGGGATTGGAACTAGGTCATCTTTAAGGTCTCTTCCAACCCAAACCGTTCTTTGATTCTATGATCTGCAACAGGTATCTCATAACAGAAGCTCCAAAACTGGTTTAGGTGGGGGGGATTCTTTTGGGACAATGCTGGCATATGCACTCCTTAAACGAGTCAGATTCAAATGCATCTCCTTGTGCAACAGTGATTTTCTCAATCACTTTTAGAAGTTTGAGCTTCTTTGCCATGTGGGGAAGGCCTGTCCTGGTAAAAGATCTGTATTTAAACCAAGGAGATATATTTGCTTCTTTCACTGATTGCTTAAACCATGAGCTGACACCACAGGATAGCAAGTGCCTGAACCCTCCATCCCTGTGCAGGGAAGGTTCTGTAGCAGAAATGACAAAAACTAAGCCACAAAGAGCAGTCAGTGGAGAGTCAGAACTAGATCAGTGTTCAGACTAATGTTGTCCTAGGTTCTTACTTAAACATCTCTGAAGTTGTGTAAAGATACAGGCCTCAGGCAGGAGACTTATTCCCAGTGATTTTCAGTAGGAATTGAATTCCTGATTTATGTCTATGTGTTTGAAAATTCCCCCTCTTCAAGCTTAAACGTGTAGTGTTTCATGGATGAGTTTTTTAGAAACTACTGAATATAGTTAAGAAACAAGATAGATCATTAAAATGGAAGTTCTTTAAAATAATGATGATAATTAACAATCAAATAGGCAACTGTCATTCTAGTAGTTGGAAATAAGGTGTAGTTGTGAGAATTTCCTTGTCTTTCCTTGTCTTTCCTTGCTTTTATCTTGTCTTTATGTCTATTAATGTAGAGAAAAATAAAGTTGTTGGGAGGCAAATTTGATTAAATCCACTTCTTTGCCCTCTGCTCCAATAACTGGCACTGCATATGAGTCTTGAAGACATAGAGAGAAAGGTTCATTTGTCATCCAGACTCCATATTGTGAGTCTTGAAATCTCGCTGGGAGAAAACCAGTTAGAATTGGAGGTGCCACTGTGGTGCAATGCCTTTAATTATGTGCATATGCTCACAAGCTTATATACATATATAAATAGATAAAATTTAAACATGTACGTGTTTTCCAGTCTTTCACATCCAGGCCAACATGTGAGAACACAATTTGTCTCTTCTGACTGCATATGGAAATTGCTGGGCAGAGCCTTAGAGAATCTGAAACCCATATAAGTCATTGCATGAGTGAAATTATGCAAAAGCTAAGGCAGTTATAAGCTACAGTTAGGAGGTGTGATCACAGCTTCTGTGAATAAACAAAAAACAGATTGGGCACATGTAGCAACTAACAGAGTGTAGTCTGTGGGTTTCAGCAGTGATGGCACTGACTAGTCCAGGGCACCTGATTCCTGTGTACTTGGCCACTAAAACCTGAATGTACACATACCCTATGCACGTCAGTCGCTTTGCTACAAGCACGTTGCATCTGTTATCAGGACAGTTAAGGACTGTTGCAGCCCACGTGGAGGTTTTTTTGGTGTAGTTTTTATTCTTCTAGAGGTACAAGTCTTGCCAGTATTTTCTCTAGCTAAGCACAGTGGCTGTGTGCCACTTGTATGACCAGGTGACCCACATAGGGGATGGGGGAAAGGCTGTGGATGTAATCTATCTGGACTTTGATAGAGCCTCCCACAGGATACTCCTGGGGAAGCTGGCAGCCCATGGCTTAGACAGGTGTACTCTTCACTGGGCTACCAGGTGTCTGGATGGCTGGGCCCCAAGAGTGGTGGTGAATGGTGCCACATCCAGTTGGTGGCCAGTCACTAGTGGGATTCTCCAGAGATCATTATTGGGCCCAGTCCTGTTCAATATCTTTATCAATTATCTGGATGAGGAGATTGAGGGCACTCTCAGTCAATTTGCAGATGACACTAAGTTGACACTTAAGTGTTGGTCTCCTGGAGACTCTGCAGATGGATTTGGACAGGCTGGATCAATGGACCAAGGCCAACGCTATGAGACTCAATAAGGCCAAATGCTAGGTCCTGCTCTTGTGTCACAACAACACCATGCAGGGCTCCAGGCTGGGGGAAGAGTGCCTGGAAAGCTGCCCAGTGAAAAAGGACCTGGGGGTGCTGGTTGACAGTTGCTGAACATGAGCCAGCGGTGTGCTCAGGTGGCCAAGAAGGCCAAATGGCATCATTCTCTGTGTCAGCAATAGTGTGGCCAGCAGGACCAGGGCAGTGATTGTCTCCCTGTACTCAGCACTGGTGAGGCTGCACCTCAAGTACTGTGTTCAGTTTTGGGCCTCTCACTAGAAGAAAGACATTGACGTGCTGGAACATGTCCAGACAAGGGTCTAGAGAGTAAGTCTTATAAGGAGTGATTGAGGGACCTGGGGTTGTTTACCCTGGAGAAAAGGAGGCTCAGGGGAGACCTTATCACTCTCTACAACTACCTGAAAGGAGTTTGTAGCAAGGTAGGGAACGGCCTCTTCTCCCAGGCAACTAGTGACAACTAGGGGAAATGGCCTCAAGTTGCACTGGGAGAGGTCCAGGTTGGATATCAGGAAGAATTTCTTCACTGAAGGGGTGGTTAAGCATTGGAATGGGCTGCCCATGGAGGTGGTGGAGTCTTCTAGAAGTGTTCCAGAAGCAATAGGATATGCCACTTAATGGCATGGTGGTATTCAGCCAGAAGTTGGACTTGATGATCTTGGAGGTCTTTTCCAACCGTAATGATTTTATGATATGAATTTTACTCCCATTCCGTGAATTCAAATTCCATGTCCTAAAGCAGTAAGCAATAAAGGATGGGCCGTCAGCTTCTGAGCATCTTACTCTCCCTCACAATTAGGAACTCACCTGAGAGGCGTCGTAATAGTGGACTGCAATTTGTTTTGATCTCTAGCAATGAGTGAAAACACTTGATTACTTAGAGGGTTTTATTGCAGGGACTACAAATTAGAACTCCAGTGTATGAATTTAGCAAAACAGTATCCCCTTGAACTGAATCGTGTGTGAAGTCAAGGATTGCATACATGGAGACACAGGAAAATAGAGAGTTTAAATTGTTTAAATCTACTCTGTGGACACTTTCTTTTCCCAGCTGAATTCTGTCAAGCCAAGTAGAGCTCTCATGTTTCTGAGCCAAGGGTGTTCACATAGCCTCTAAATGTAGCCTAGTTAATCCACTTGAATTCCACATGTGTAGTTAACATGGATTAATTTTCATGAATGTCCCCAGGTAGAAAAACTACTCTTACATGTTTACTCCTAATATTGATTCTTGAATGTCTGTCTGACCTAGTAAGGAAAGATCATGTTTCTTCTGTACTCTGTACCAGCTTTAGTCCACAGAAGTTACCCAAGTGAAAATGAGTTACCCTTTATCTTCTTGCAGCTGTCAATTTTATCTTTAATGTGAGAATACCAAAGTTGCTCCCGTGGTCACTGACCTTTCCTCATCAGCTTACCAGAATAAAAAAATGAGTGACTAAAGGCTAAATGGAAAAATATTTTCACAGTAAAAATGACTCCGATGTAAATGTACCTATCAGGTAACTATCTTCTTAATGAACTTTATATAAGTACAGGCACATGCTTTCAAAATAAACAACATGAGCATGGGAGATTCTTTGAAGCACAAAGAGGAACAAAATCCTATTTGCTATATTTACAGAAGTATGATTTGCAGCCCACTCAATACCCAATTGCTCTGGGACTGAAGACCTCCCATATGGAAGCAGAGGGAAGAACAGCCCAAATGACTTTTTGCAAATGCTGCATTTTATATTTTTCTTATTGAGTCATGTTTAAATTTTTTCCTCAATATGGGCTTTTTCTTCAGCAGTAATTCTAAATGAGATTTTCATAGTGATATCAAGGACAGTATCTGTATGTGAGTGGGAAGAAGAGAATTTGAAGAAATGATTTTATTGATAAATATCTTCAAAAAGGGCCAGTTGTGAACAAATCCTCACACTTCATTATTTGCATCTCATAAGTTGAACTTTGTCAGGTTAACTCTTGGAAGGTTGTGCTTTTGAGAAGAAATTTGGGACTTTGTTTTGTCATTTGTAAATTTCTGTTTACTTTATTCTTTTCAAGGGCTGAACATAATTTTTCTTCCTCAAGGCATCTTTGCAATTGTGTTCTTAGATTGGCAGTTGGTTTTATTTTTAAATAAAGAAGTAGAGCATATTATTTCTCTTCATACAATGAGGTCAAAATAAAAATTTAGACTCAGAATTACATAAAATTATAAAATGTGCAGTCATTTAGACTAAGTTTTCTAAAAGAACAGTGATGAGATGCTGAAAGTCAGAACTGTACAGCAGTGAATGTTGATTGTGTAGAATTGACAAGAGAACCACGAACTGTGGCAGTAACATGATTGGCACTGTCCCTACTGGGCTTCATTTATATTAGCTTTTCAATAAAATAACATTTCCCCACATTTTTTTCAGTTCATATTATGTCTGTTCCTAATTCATTTGACTGTTTCTGTCCCCCAAAGGTTTTATCAGGAGTAGTGTTTAGGAATAGAACTGTGGCATAGAGTGTATTTATGTTTGTTTCTTTTATTTGCACGTGATAATCACTAACTATCTCAGCAAAGATCTGGGAATAGTTTCTTAGCTGCAGCTGCAGAGGAAGTAAAAAATAAATGTATTTGCGTGTGTCCTATGTAAACAGGCTTTTTTTTTTTTAAAAAAATCCATTTCTCAGCATCTGTTATAACAGAAGAGAATTTATCTTATTTTAAAGGCAGATTTCTGAAGTCTGGAAAATTTTCCCGATGCCACTTTTTTACAG
The DNA here is from genome assembly GCF_000695815.1 of Acanthisitta chloris. NCBI lineage: Eukaryota > Metazoa > Chordata > Aves > Passeriformes > Acanthisittidae > Acanthisitta > Acanthisitta chloris. Next base: position 29,257 of record NW_008689918.1, on the reverse strand, counting down.
CTATTATTTGTGCCATTTAAAGGTGCTGTATTAACCAATGCTCGCTGTATTCATTGTGAAATGGAAAACTTTATCAATGACTGCCATAACAAGGAGTGTTGTCAGATGAATGCACCCGAGCAAGTGCCCAGTGCTGCAGATTTGGAACAGGTTGAGTTGCAGATTTGCTGCAATTCAAGCATTGAGCGTGCTTTAGTTTTCGTCTTGACTAAACTGATGCTGGAAATGTAATTATTTTGGTAGATTAAGAAAATACATGCTGATTGTACAGTGGTTTGCTGTAGCGGATAGTGGGTTTTGGGCTCTTTCATGGTGTGAATTCTAGGCTAGGTTAGTAGAGGGTGTTACAGCAAGGCAACTGGATGCATTTAGCCTGGAGAAGAGGAGGCTCAGGGGGGAGACCTTATCACCCTCTACAACTCCCTGAAAGGAGGTTGGAGTCAGGTGGGGGTTGGTCTCTTCTCCCAGGCAACTAGCAGGAGGACAAGAGGGCACAGACTCAAGCTCTGCCAGGGGAGGTTTAGGTTAGCTATTAGGAAGGGGTTTTTTATGGAGAGAGTAATCAGGCATTGGAATGGGCTGCCCGGGGAGGTGGTGGATTCACCGTCCCTGGAGGTTTTCAAGATGAGACTGGATATGGCAGTTAGCACCATGGTCTAGTAACCACGTTAGGGTTGGACTTGATGATCTTGGAGGTCTCTTCCAGCCTGGTTGATTCTATGATTCTATGGTTGATAAAAATCCTATCCTCTATATCCTACTAATTGAACTGAGAGTCTCTGCACTTTGCATTCTTCAAAGAACTACATTCCCTTCATCTGGCTGATGTAGTTCTATTGGAATTGCCTTGCTATGGAGTTTATTTCAGCATATATATACATGTTGATATCTGGTTTTAATTAAGAATTTCAAATGTCATTTGGAAGGTTAGAATTAATGTTGAAAGTGTAATAGAGCAGATCAACTTTTATGTCTTCTAAAAATACATATATAGTTGAATCAGAAACAGTAATATATATAGTAATATATGCAATAGATAGTATGAAACTGTGGTGATCTCTAGTCAGCTTGTGAAAACTGTAATGAGGAGCATCTCCAAACCTTTTTGTTGATGCAAGGCCTCTCCAAACAAAATCCCATTCTGTAGTGCTGTGCTATGTGCTGATCACCTTATTTTTAGTCTTGGCTCTTCTGAAAATAGAAAGGGAAGGAGGGGGATGAACAACAAAAAAAGGTAATAGCACAGATTGCTTCTCAGCTCCCCTGATTCTGAGCAGTTTGTGGACAGGTGGTCACTGTGCTCTGTAGCACAGATGAAGCTTACCAATCAAAGCCAATTGTGATTATATGCGTTGTCACCTTTTCTTCTCAGTTCCACTTCTAAATTGTATTTAGATTATTGCAGTCACAGACTCTTTTGGATCATTAGGGCCACAGTCAACACTTTAGTTTACTCCCAGTCTGTTAACTGTGATACACAGTTTGAAACCTGATGATGATACCAGTCAGAAATCCCAAGCAAAAATCTGTGCACTGTCCCTCTACAACAATGTCCTAGAAACAGTTGCTGCCTAGAAATGTTCATGACCCAATAAAAAGGAAAGTTGGACAGAGGATTAGGGGAAAGCTAGCATTATCCCATTAAGTAGATGGGAAAAAACCCCTGTGATATGACCAAATTGTGTTGGTCTTGACCCAGAGTTATAGATAGAACTCTTATCTCTTGAGTCACAGCCCATTGCTTTTATCGAGAAAACCATCATGGTTTTTAATCTTAATCTGTCACTTAAGAAATTAGCAAGGATTTTCTGTACCTCTGAAAATTGCACTGAAGTGTAATTGTAAACACTATGGATGATCAAACCAGAGGAGGAGGAGGTTCTGTTTTACAGCTCTTTTATTTGAATTCATTGCTTCATAGAAATTTCTGTGCTTCAGTGCCCAAAGCCATGCTTGTTCATTCACCTGGTCAAGCAAGCATTTCTGTAATCATTATTGTCCTAGCTAAGTACCAGGTCCAACAGTATTGGTTTAGACTGCTTAATGTTATATTTGAAATTTAGTTTGTCTTTTTTTCATCAGTAATCCCTCCTGATTGATTACACATTTCTAAGTGTTTTAAAGCCATGTACTAACTTGTCTGTATAAATACTTCCCATTAGAAATTGCTTTAAAAGTCCTGAATTATGTTTGTTGCCATAGCAATACTCAGTTAAAGATTCATAGAATGGCTTTTTATTTTCTTCCTGCCGTAGGGGAATTCACAAAGGGGATTCTAAATCTATTTCAAATACAGGGGATTCAGCAGGGTTGTATGCATGGGAGATTGTGGGGAGAAAGGGAAGGGAGAAAAATTGCCCAGAATTTAAATCCATTTCTGGAGCACTAAGGAACCTACAGTGATGGGAAGGTATATTACTTCTGGTTATATCCTGTATTTGGGTTCCAGGGGACCTTGTCTTATAGCTAAAACTGATACGGATAAGAAGCACCTATAGAAGAAATCAGATTTCTTTGCCCATTCTTATTTTCTCACCTGAAAGGATGTGCATTTGTATGTCTTCCTTTGAACTCCAGGAACCTGAAATAATGCCATTCTTCTGGGGGTTGTGAATGCAGACTGGGCAAAACCAAGGGTCCGAATTTGTCCTTCATTGCTAATCAACTGTCTTCAAAAATCTCTTGTGAGTAATCCCCCATCAATATTTAAATTTTTTTCAGAGCATCAACAATTGCAGCCTTAGTAAACAACTGAAGCCCCACATAATGCTAAATTTTGACTAGCTCTGATTAAGTTTAATCTGAGTTCTTTTCCCAGTTTCAAGACTAGTAGAATGCCTTGGGAAAGTTTGTCTTGAGTGTGTTCACATTCTTTCACTTACTGTTTGTAGACTTGGCTGGTTAGAGAACACTGTACAAAAAAAAACCCTGATTAACTGTATGTAATATTTCATATTTCATTATTGAAATTTGTCAAGTGTGGTAATTTGCAATGAGATCTCAGTATTTTTAGTTCTTTTATGGAGTATTCCACCACTAGAAGTCTGAAAGAACAGTTTGAATTTCATGTGGTCTCAAGAGCAGCTGTTGTTTCTACATGCCCAATGAGCTGTACCAGTGTAATGAAGTGGAGACAGTATTGGATTTAGGAAGAAATAACAAAGTCAAGTTCAATATTTTGTCTGTATCCCTTGATTAGAGTGCAAAATAGTGTAATATGTATGTTTTCTTTTTTTCTTTTTTGATTGGAAAACATAAAGTTTGAGCTACTTTAAACCACACTTGGTTTGCTCCTGTTCCAGCAGTGTATCTTCTTTTCCTTTTTTTTTTTAGTTGAAAAAAAGAAACTTCCCATTGTATTAGGAAATTCTATTTAAGGTTTTGTAATGTTCTGTTTATTTAAAGGGTTAATGGGGGCTGAGGGAAAATATTAAATGCTACACTTGATGGAAGTTCCCCAGCTGCTATCAGAACCCATAATCAAACTGAGAAACGAGATCAGTCCTTGTAGCACACTCATGTCATATTTAAAATCAGGAAGTTGCTAAAAAAACCATAGAATTTTTAAATAGATTCTTATTTACATCTAGGGTATTGAGCTGTTATGGTTCAATTCTTCAAGCTCTTAAAGCTCTTGTGATTTGGAAGAAGAAAAACAAATATCAGGCAACTTGAAGTAATTGCAAGAGCTGCAACACTGAGATAACAAAATATTCAGAATGCAGTTCCTCTTCACTTAGGCTGTAGTTCTGCAAACACATAAACCATGCATTCACTTTAGCAAAGCAAAAAATCTTGTAGAGAGTGGACAACTCTTGATGATAAAGTTAAGCATTTGAAAATGTGTTGCCAGGATCAAAGTTGTAGCTATCTAGCCCTTGGTATCAAGAGCTTGGGGGTATTTTTTTAAGGTACCAGCAATTTATTGTACTCTGAACTGATAGAAGACCTATTGTAACATAGGAAATGTGAGCAGTCTGAGATTTGATTTGTTTCTAGGAAGTCCAGGAGAACTGTTAAACAATAGTCTCATTAAAGTACATGTAAATCTAGAGCAAGGAATGTGAAGAATAAATGTTGCAAAGTGCAGACAAGTCCAGAAAATGACTGTGAAAGTGATACTAATGGATTTAAACTTTTTCCCAGTGAGTTATAGAACTATTACCAACCATGTACTGGGGTGCATCAGGCACAGCATTGGCAGCTGGTCCAGGGAGGAGAAGATCCTGCTCTGCTCTGGTGCAGCCTCACCTTAAGCACTGTGTGTGGTTTTAGGTGCTGCAATATGAAAAGGGTTTAAAGATGTTAGGGAGTGTCCAAAGGAAGGCTGTGAAGATGGTGAAGGGTCTAGAGGGGAAGCTGTATAAGCGGTGGCTGAGGTAACTTGGTTTGTTCAGCCCAGAGAAGAGGAGACTGAAGGGAGACCTCATTGTGGTCTACAGCTTCCTCATGATGGGTGGCAGAAGGGCAGGCACTGATCTCTTCTCTCTGGTGACAGGAACAGGAGCTGAGGGAATGGGTGAAGTTCTGTCAGGGGAGGTTTAGGCTGGATATTAGGAAAAGGTTCTTCACCCAGAGAGTGGCTGGGCACTGGAACAGCTCCCCAGGGCAGTGGTCACAGCACCAAGCCTGACAGAGCTCAAGAAACATTTGAACAACACTCCCAGGCACATGGTGTGTTTCTTGGGATTATCCTGTGCAGGACCAGGAATTGGACTAGATGATCCTTGTGGCTCCCTTCCAACTCAGGATATTCTATGATTCTGTGATTCTGAGTTTGTTGAGCTTGGAAGTTAATCAGTATAAAATACAGAAAAACTCCAGGAGGGGATCTCAAAGCTTAAGCTGTGTTCTTCCTGATTCTAAATTCTATGGAGAATTCTACATTGCAGGAATGGAATTTTATTTACCTGTTTCTCTCTGCCTTGGATTGAATGAGAATCCACTCTGCTACAGAATTATTAGCCCTTATATATTCTTTTTACAGTTGTTACTATCAATTCCAGAATTGCAGATCAACTTTCTCTCCAGAAAACAAATATGGGATTCAAAACCATGGAAATTGTTACTGGGCCTTTATTATTAGCCTTCCTAATATTTTAAGATTCAATTTTTCTTTGCTGTAGTTAGCAAGTTACTTCTTAATAAAAGTATAGATCTTCATTCAGCAGTTTGGCGCAGTGTTTATATGATTGCTAGAAACTGAGGGTCAGGGTTAAAAATCTCTGCCACCTAAGTGGCTTGGGAATAATAGAAATACTTGTCTAAGTGTGACACTGATGATGTCAAGTCACAATGTAACCTTCAAAGCATAGATACTTGTTTTTGTTGCAGCTCTTCCTCATGATACCGGCAAGGAGGTTTCTGATTCAGGGCCCATGTTTGAGCACAAGAGATATAGAAGATGGGGAGGGAGGAAGGGAATAAAGACTCATCTAGACTCTGGATGTTTCTGAGCTGGCTAAAACCCCAGGAATAAGTGACGTTTTGACACCTCTCAGATAGGAGAAAACACTGTTGTTTATTAAACACCTCTAGCAGAGTTGTGGGTCTAGTTGTAGAAGGACTGGGGGAGATCATATTTAAAAAAAGGGTAGGTGTAATGGAATGGGGAAAGAAGAGGATGAAAAAGTGACTAGACTGGACAGCAAATGAGAGCAGGAAGGGAGAAGAATAAAGAAGGGTACAGAGAAGGCACTTTTAAGTTAGTAAATCACTGTTCCTCTTTCTGCCATCTATGAATTATTTTTAAGAAATATATATGATCTGCAGACATCTCTTGTTCTTTATTCCTTTGGCATTTGGTGCAGATCTCATCTGTTTTTCCTACCTTCAGCTAGTTTAGAAATAAAACTGTTAGATTTTGCTAGGGTATATGAATTCCTCATCCACCTTCCGTTATGCAGGATGCCGCATCAGTAAATTGCAAGGGTAGAATTGGTAAAGAAAATGGTGAATTGAAGACTGACATACTCAAATTCATAGAATCATAGAATTTAAGGGCTGGAATGGACCTTACAGGATATCTAGTCCCAACCCCCTGCCCTGGGCAGGGACACCTCCTCACTAGATCAGGTTGCTCAAGGCTTCATCCAACCTGGCCTTGAACACTGCCAGGGTTGGGGCAGCCACCACGTCCCTGGGCAACCTGTGCCAGTGTCTCACCACCCTCACAGGAAAAATCTTTTTTCTAATATCTACCCTAAACTTCCCCTCCTTCAATTTGAACCCATTACCCCTTGTCCTGTCACTGCAGGTCCTAACACAGAGTCCCTCTCCAGCTCCCTTGTAGGCCCTTCAGATCTTGAAAAGTTGCTCTGAGGTCTCCACGCAGTCTTCTCTTCTCCAGGCTGAACAGCCCCAACTCCCTCAGCCTGTCTTCATAGGGGAGATGCTTCAGTCCTCTTAGCAACTTGGTAGCTTCCTCTGGACTTGCTCCAAGAGTTCCATGTCCTTCTTATGTTGAGGACACCAGAACTGTGTGCAGTATTCCAGGTGGGGTCTCAAGAGAGCAGAGAAGTATCACCTCTTTTAACCTGGAATAGTTGTAAGACAATTTCTCCACTAAGGCAACTTAAGAGCTTCTGATGTTGTTTTAAGTAGGTAAATCAAACGTGATGCTGGAATGGGATTCTATGCTTTGTGAATCTCCTTGTTCTGAACATTGAAGGGTTGCCCAGTCATAGGTGCTGGGCAGTGTATAAATGCTGATTATAATAAAATATTACACAGATATTAAATTGCATGAATATGTATAAAGTAACCATTTGTGTCTTCAAAAATGGCTGAATTCAAGCAGCGTAATTCTAATAGAATGAAACACGATGTGAAATGTCATGGAACAGATTAAGAAATAAGCAGAATAAGAAATATTTTTCAGTTTTTAAAAAGTTTTAAAAGGCTGTTAAATACTGTCAGTAGCTATACTACGTAATTGTTATAGACTGAAGCTGAATATTCTTTGGATTCCATATAGTATATTCAGGTGCATGTTTGTGTGCTTGTGTGTGTATATAATGTGTGTATTTTGCTTTACTACAGCTCAGTTATTGATAAATGTTATTATTGATTCCCAGAAAATAAAGCTTTCTAGAGCATCCACACAAAATTTATGCTTCTTTTGTTGACATATTTAATGAATGTGAATTCTAGAGCAGTATCACTCATGGAAAGAGGTAGAAATTTATTGTTCAGTGTTTGATAGAATGATTTTAGTAAAACATAAATGAGGAGCTATATAAAATTGAGCTGTGTTAATTTCAATTTTTATTACAGGAACTAGGGAGAAAAATAACTGTCAAAAAAAAAAAGAAAAAAGTGGTAAGAGATATAACCACTTGTGTTTGAGCCTTTAAAGCTGATGCATTAACAGTGTTTCTGAAAATCTGGGCTCTTCTCTTTCAGTTTGTCATAGTATTCTCACAGACGATGGGTAAGTATGGAAAGGAGTTTTGACCTATTTGCCTTAATACACAGTTGAGTAAGGGTCAGCTTCCTCAGCTGGTGACTGAGGCAGCAGTTTGGTGGCAGAAACTTTGTATGCAATTTTTTCCATCAAATAAGGCCATTTTTAGGTCACTTTCTTTTGAGGCACACTGTGCCAGATTCCCAGCTACAAGGCTTAACTCCTGTCTTGGAGAACCAAGTGCCTTTGCAGACAGCAATGAGAGTTTCTAGCAAAAGAGGCCAGGCCACATGATAGAGCATTTGTTAGCCATCCTGTGTACAAAATTTGGAGAATTACCTGCAATCACAGAGGGAAATGCAAGTTAGTAATTCAGTAGCAATGCACTTGGTCTGCTGGACAGAAGGTGGAAAACGTCCTGTAGAGTAGGAGAAAAGAGCCCAAGTGAACACATGAAGTTCAACAAAGAGATAAGGAATGTTAAAGGGATCAGTTTGGTTTCTTCAGCATTAGTCATGGATACATGCCTTGTTCCTTTAATTAAAAATTGCCATTCTGGTGCCAAACTGTAGCCCTGATGTTCTGGTCTTTGTCTGATACACTGTGAAGGGGCTGATGCCTCAACAGATGATATTGAATTCTATCACTTGTAGTGTGTGTGTACCTAACTGCCACTGACGAAACTATCAGGCCTGCTGGCCCTTGCAGGCTATGCCAGAGCCACTGGGTATCCTTGAAAGTTTCTGTTGGCAAGAGGTGTTGACTTTAGATTTTAGGGAAACAATACCGAGTGGCATTGGTTTAGTATTTGTCTGTTACAGAGCTCTGACTATGATTGGAATTGCTCAAAAATCTGGGGAGATGTGACAAGCAGTCCAGCTCATGGGGTGTCCCAGTTACCATTGATCAGAAATGTGTTTTGTTTTCCATATTTTCACCCTGTATGATACGTGAGCCTGGGAAGGAACTGACTCAGAACCTCAAAAACTCCAAAAGCGCAGTGGAAATGCAACTTAAGGGGTTTATTTAGTCACCTGAAACTGTTCCTGCACTTCCAGCCCAAAAGAACTTTCATAGTCATGATTTTGTAGTTGTGATAGAAAACAGGTATATCATGTGTTGGTGCTTGCACATCTATTTCTTACACATTACCTGTTACCTTGCAGAACAAAAGTACCTGGAAGGTCAGGAAGTTTATTTCCTTACTGCACTGACATGACTTGTTCATTCCTATTTTATGCAGGGGTCACATTCCCTTCTTGCCTGTCACTCCCGAGCGAAAGTTGCTGGTTGACTAATTATGCCTAGGAGCATATGGTAGCAGGACAGCTTCATGTTTCTAGTATCCTTGCCCATCTCCTCCTGAGGAATGCATATTATTTCTTTCTGTGTTACTGCCGTGATAATCTTGTGTGTGCTCAGGAGGGTCTTGGTTAGTCAGGCAGTCTGTTTGTCCCAACTATTCATTATTTATTTTATTTTTATTGGGAAAAAAAGGAAGAGGATACTGGAATTTGTTCATTGTTCATGAACACAAGAAAACACAAAGTCGAGAGTAAGGGAGATGGGTAGTGAAATGAATATTTGTTCACCGAAGGCTTTCTGGAAATGTTGGACAAATGAGCAAAATCTAAATTTTATCTTGTGCAACCATCATGCACTTAAAGAAGGTTAAATTGGGATCTTAAACCCTATACCTTAACCTGACCGTTAAGTCCAATATCAATATCTGGATGATTTTCCATTTGGGAAGTTGTATTTCAGGATAGAAATTGACTCTGGGAAACTGCATGATTCTAGATAGCAAGGTGGGAAGATAATTGGCTGAGCTATATAAGGTCTTCATTACTTAACTTGATATTTGGTTGTAATAGAACTTGGCACATTCAGTCCATCCAGGATTCCTGGGGAAACCTGTTATTTCTCCCAATGCAGGTATGGGTTTTATTTTAACCCTGGGAGAAGCAGCAATCTCTAGTCCTGCTGCTTCAATAGCTGCAAAACTAAAGAGTGCAGAGCTATTAAAAAATACTGTTATGCAGAACAGTGGCTAGGAGCTCAGCTCTGTCATGGAGTGAGAAGAATTATTCTGGAAAAAAAAATTGTGGACAAGCAAAGGACTTGTCTCTGCTCATAAAATGGTAATCAACATAGTCAGTGAAGTGCGATGTAAACCACTGTGGGACATGCCCGCAGTACTTTGCTTTGCATTTGATAATTTGCAAAACAGAGCTTACTTATTTATCACCAGTTCTGTCATACCGCATTTAGCAGGAGAAAGCAATTTGACTTTCTCTTGTGGATTGTGTTTTCCTGCCAGATTCTGGATCTAGGAGTCCTACTTTACTTTCAGAGGGATTTGCTGGTATGCTCTTATTTTTTTTTAAGCCACTCAGCCAATTACTACTGTTGCTGTTTATTAGATCTGCTGTTTGTGTTTTTAATGAGGATAGTCAATATAGCATGTTATCCACATTTAGCACATTATCCAAATTCTTTTATAATGGGGATTGATTTTTAAGCAAAAAGCTGGTCACAGGGATTTCTTGTTCCTCTCGATTTATCTAGTAATACTTTGTGATATTTAAGTTTGTGCTGTACTAATTTGTAAAGTCTCTAATAATTTAGTCTGTAAGTACTGAATCCATGATAGCATTATCAGTAATGCATAAGACAGCAAGGGTAATTTACTCATACGTTTTCTGGAAAATGTGTTTTGTTCTCCATTACTTTTTGTTGGGTTCTTAAAATGTTTCAGTTATGTGACTGTTTTAGTTATGTGTTGTGAGTGTGGACGGTGCTGGATAATCTCATATAAGCCTCCTTTCCAGTGGAAGTTTGGATTAGATGATCTTTCAGGGTCCTTTCCAAACTGAGCTGTTCTAATATTTTTCATAGTTCTTTACAGCTACCTGACAGGGGTTGTAGAGAGGTGGGGGCTGATCTCTCCTGCCATGCCTGCAGGGAGAGGACTAGAGGGATTGGCCATAAACTGAGACAGGGGAGATTCAGATTACATATTAAGAAAAATTTCTTCACTGCCAGGGTGATCAGGCATTGGAATAGGTTGTCCAGGGAGGTGGTAGAGTCACTGCCCCTGGCAATGTTTAACAGGCATCTGGATCTGATGCTGGAGGATATGGGTTAGGGTTTAGGGGTAACAGCAGAGTAGCAGATAATGGTTGTACTCAATAATCTTAGAGGTCTCCTCCAACCTTGATAATTCTCTGATTCTCTGAATATTCTATGATGCTATGTGACTCTTAATAAAAACACAGTGGGTTTTTCCACTGTAAAAAAGCAGAGTAGAAAGTACAATATATTTTCATCTTTTCTGTGTGGGCAACAAAGAGATGGCTGACATTGGCACAAAGTTAGTCCTTCTTAAGGTCTGTGTATATAACCAAATTTGGAAAGAAGAGGTATAGTGAGAAATGGTAAAAAAATGTTATTACACATTTGTGGGCTTTAGGTTTTGTTTCTGTAGCTTGAAACACTTCAATTCTATGCCTTCTAGTAAGTACCACATCATTACCTGGATAGTTTGCATGACAGATGTAATGAATTTCTAGATAAAAGTTAAATATAGTATATTTCTGAAGTAACAATTTGGGATTATTATTTTTTTCTTTTATTCCATGAAGCTTATGTACAGGCCACCAAAATCTAGTCAGAAGCCTCCTCCAGCTCAAGGTTGTCAAGGCATTGGATTTAAAAGCCCAATTTAAGCTTCTTGAAGAGCATGATTGTTGCACAAACTAGCTCAAAAACTCTCTGCTCTGTGGGTTGTACACCAAGAGTTTTAGAACAAAACTGAGCTTCCCAGCAAATGTTGGACAGCGAGATATGGGAAAACAGGAAAGAAAATCCCAAAGGATGAGAAAGAAATCCCTTTAAGGTGAACATCCTGCATATGCAACCTCTCTGGTGTGGTTTAGTGCGCTTCAGAACCAAACCTCTTTAAGCAGAGGTTTGTTTGTCTAGAACTTTGTTTTCCAACATCAGCAGGCAGGAAAAATGTGTTAAATATGCTCAGTGGTGAAATTTCCACCTTGACTGTGAGTCTGTTCTATGTGATTTACAGCAGCTTGATGCAAACGGCAACTCATGGCCAGGCTGGCCTGTATCATGACTCCATTCATCCTCCCACATTTTCCTCGGAGAAGGTGACTCTTTTGGACTTGCAAGTCAAATGACTCCCTTTGTATGTGAGCGACTACTTGGAGCAAGAGCTGCTACCAGAGCAATATTGTATAAAACGTGATGGGAATTAAATGGTGGCATATGTCTCATTATCCATATCTTGTGTGCTGCAGTCGCAATTTTCCCACTGGCACAGCTCACAACTATGCCCTAGGAATCTCATAGTTGTGATCTGGAAGTATAGGTACAGAAATGGAGTCATGCAGATTTAAGTTAAGATTCTGTAAAGCACTCTGATCTGTAAGCAACATTGGTATAGATAGGGGAAGGAAGGTCTTTACCTGAAGAAGGTATAACCATCTGGCTTTACAGTGGAGACAGTTTGTGCAAGACTTTTGAACAACTTCTTGCTTTGCCTTTGGATGGGTACCAGTGGGGGTTGTGTTGGCTTAACTAAAGGATTACTTGTGATGCCTTCTGATTGGTTTCCACCTCATTCATATATCATTTATTTTATGTTTAACTCTACATCTATAAATAGTCCCACTGAAGTTCTGTGTTCTATGGCTGAAGGACCTTGACTGTTGAACTATTGAACTCCATGATCAGAGTTTCCCAATGGTTACCAAGACATTTGACAGCAGTATGCCAGGATGTGGGCAAGTATTTGCCAATACCTTTAGTGTCCCTTCTTCTCTTCCTCCCTTCATTGCAGCCTTGTAGGTTCTTCTTGCTTATTATCTTCTTTTCTCATACTGACCCTTATACTTAGAACTCCTCTCCTGTTGAATCAAAAAACTATTCTTACTTTATATGTATTTGCAAACAGTAGCCTGTTTTTCTTGTTGGAATTCCTCCTTAAAACACACATCCTCTGCAACCTCATAACTGTGTGCATGAAATAGAAGAACGATGTTATGTATATTAAACTCAAATCTATCAATTTCACTGCATGTTCTGTACTGAATACCAAATTCATGTTCTCTCTTTTAATTGCATATTTGAAGTTTGCTTGGACAAAGGTCACCTCTTTCAATGGTTTGCCAAGTGTCATGTAAGTTGATTGTGCTTAGTAAATAGCAATAGGATCCTGTTAAATCTTAGCTTTTGCCTTTGATACTATAACTGTCTTTGGAAAGGGATCAATGCAGCAATAGTCAACTCCCGGAAAGGCTCCAAGTGAAAGAGTTAGTTGTTCTTACCCTGTTAGACATATTTTCTTAACTCTAATCTGCTATGCTTCCCAGCCCTGGTGGTGTTCAAGGCCAGGCTGGATGAAGCCTTGAGCAACCTGATCTAGTGAGGAGGTGTCCCTGCCCATGGCAGGGGATTGGGTCTGGATGATCTGTAAGGTCCATTCCAACCCCTGAATTCTTTGATTCTATGATTCTATGCTATCTGGAATAACTGAAGACCCCTTTTTAAGGGAGATCTATAACTAAAATGAAGAATTATTGCAGATCAGGACAGAGGTCCTTGGCAAAGCTGGGTGAGATTAACATACTGCAGGCATTTTTTCTCCAGCCAATGCTGCAGTTTCCTCATTTTGCGTAAGTTGCAAATCAATTTAAGGAGAAATAAATAAATAAATAAAATCTTTACAGCACTGTCCTTAGAATAATTTTGATGAGTATTTACTGGGGATTTTGCACTGTTACAACCTGGTTTACTAAATTTGGGTTATATTAACACTGCTGTATTCCTCACTGACAGTACTTTTCCTCCCCAAACAAGTAATCTGAAACAAGCAAACGTAAGCCTGAGACAGCGCATCCATTCTTCCCTGTTACCTTCTTTGAACTGCTTCAAATTAGTCCACATGTTCCTGGGGTGTCTGCTACAGGGTATTTGGATGACAGTGTACAAGACACAAGGATTTTGCATAATGGTACTTCCTAGACTCTGAAAGATATTTTGGGAATGGGGAAAAGAGTTGTGTTATACTGATTTTATATAGATTTCCTCTCATGTTATGGGCTCTCCTGAGTAATTATCCTGATAAATAGGGCACAATTTTTTTTTTATTTGCCAACTGTGGAGGTCCAAAGACTATACGATTAGTGTATAAAGCTATTATGTAAATCCTCTTTGCCCCAGTTTAAGTTAATGCTCTACATATGGCATGCCTGGTAGGGTGAAAATTAATGTTCTCTCTTTACCCAAACGATGCATAGGAGTGCTGCTTTTGGTGTGTTGCTAGAATAAGAGAGCTGGTCAAGGGGTTTGTAAGTACTGAAGCAATCATTTTAGTTTTCCATGCACAGGATACAGATGACTCACTCCTCCTGTGTTTTAGCACTGACATGAGACTGTTCTGTAAACAGCACATGTTCAGAAATAGGACATCTCCCACCCCCATTAGCTATGAAATCAAGGTAATGTAGCTATTTGATTTTAACACAAAAAGCAGGAGTGAATTTCAGCACTTGTGGCAATCTAGAATTGCAGTCTGAGATAAGGGAAAATTTTATTTCCACTTGCTGACAATAGGCCAGATTACTAGTTATCATCTACTTATCATCTAGTAGATAAAGAGAAAATAAATAAGGGTGGCTAAGACAGTGCCAAGAAGACTGATAAGAGATGGACAGAGGATTTTCTTTCTTTGTTTTTTTTTTTTCTCAGAATAGCATTTCCTGCTCTTGCAATTTTGTCTGAGAGTTTCTGAAAGAGAAAAGTAAGACTGGCAAAAGTAGCTTACAGGGCAGTGTGCTGATAGCTGAAGAGTCTGAAGGAAGTTTTGTTTTACTGTATGCATTTTTTTTAGTAGAATAGTCATGTTGTGACTAAGAATTCCTTGATTACAAACCTGAAAAAGAGAGTCACACCTCAGTCTCTCATAACCAGGATGAATGGTTGCACATATCTGTAGAGCTGTCCTTGCACACACGGCCTCCCTGCTCTAGACATAAAGGATTTGGCTTTAAAAGAGCTAAGAGGTGGTAGAGTCACCATCCCTGAAAGTGCTTAAGAGGCATCTGGATCTGACACTGGAGGATGTGGTTTACGGGTTACAGCAGACCCAGGTTAATGGTTGGACTTGAAGATCGTAGAGGTCTCCTCCAACCTTGATGATTCTATGATTCTCTCCTGGATTCCTTCCACATTTACCTGTGTCTCACAACCTGGATGCAGAGGGGAAATAAGAAAGAACCCAAAAGAAGAAAGAAATAAGGAGGGAATGGAAAGCAAGTATGAAGTCCTCTGCCTGAAATGGTACTAACCCATGCAGTAGCTGCAGGATGGGGACTGACTGGGTAGAAAGTAACTATGCAGAAAAAGACCTGGGGCCCCTCTATTCAGTGTTTGTGAGATTGTGTGTACAGTACTGTGCCCAGTTTTGAGCTCCACAGCATAAAAATGCCATACTTGCATGTGTACAGCAGAGGACTACCAATAACCTTCTTGTAGAATTAGAGGACTCTGATATTTAAGGAGGTAATAATAACAAGATTCTATATGCCAGCTATCTGTGTTGATTGTCCACACTCTTACCCTGACTCCACAACAGAGTGCCTGTGTGACAGCTTACTTCTTTTCAGCTGAGGACTGAAATACCTCACACCTACTGTGTTTTAGCACAGGATACAAACATGTACACCGGTTGTTTCTCAGCAGTTGGTACAAATTAACTACCCACCTCATGGTAACCTGTGCATACATCGCAGTTGAGAATTAACCTATTGAATTGTACCTTGCAGCAACACAGCTGCTTTTTGAATCATTCAAGTTCACATTAGTATTTGCCTCATATATTCACTGCCATGGAAGAATGACCAAAATCAGTTAAAAGCCAGTGATGTGAAGGTACAGTGAAATACTCTATGAAATGTACGAAAAAATGCAATGTATTTAAAAACTACAGAGTGTGCTGGTTTGAGCTGAAGTAGAGTTAACTTTCTTCACAGAGGCTGGTATGGGGCTATGTTTGGGTTTTGTGCAGGACACAGAGTTGGTAAGGCAGAGATGTTTTTGTTATTGCTGAGCAGAGCTTACATAGAGTCAAGGCCTTTGCTGCTTTCCATACTGCCACACTGGCAAGGAAGTTGGGGGTGCATGGGAGATTCGGAGGAGACGCAGCTGGGATAGGTGACCCAAACTGACCAAAGCGATATTCCATACCATAGGACATGATGCTCAGTATATAAGGTGGGAGGAAGAAGGAGGAAGGGGGGACATCTGGAGTGATGGCATCTGTCTTCCCAAGGAACCGTTACGCGTGATGGG
>NW_008689918.1:12871-13437 GCF_000695815.1 Acanthisitta chloris | reverse complement strand
TTTGCTTTGCTTATGTGTGCAGCTTTTGCTTTCTCTATTAAACTGTCTTTATCTCAACCCATGAGTTTTTGTAGCTTTTACCATTCTGATTCGCTCCCTCATCCCATGGGTGGGGGAGTGAGTGAGTGGCTGTGCGGTTCTTGGCTGCTGGCTGGGGTTAAACCACGACACAGAGCTACTGCATGGACATCCTCTGTTTCTTCTTTATACCTATTTTTTCTAGGTCTTCATAGTTAAGTTTTCAGGTTGAAGGGGTGTGCCAGTTTCACAAGTTCATAAACTTTCTTCTCTCTGTTTGGGATGAATTCAGTGATTCCCACTGGTGAACGAGACTGTTCCTGGTTATAGCGTAGCCTTCAACACACATTCAGTGCTCAAGTTTGTCACCAAACAGAAGAGTAGATCTCTTCGTAAAGAAAGTCAAAACACATAGTAAGCAGGTGTGTAACTCTAAATGTAATGAGAGGGTGAGAAAGGAAACATGAAAACACCATAAAAAAATGACTGGGTGGTGCTGAAAGGTAATCTGCATCTGGGCCTGATGCCTAAGTGGATGCTCTGCAGTC
>NW_008689918.1:3431-12846 GCF_000695815.1 Acanthisitta chloris | reverse complement strand
GGAAGACAGAGTAACTCTTGGGAAGAGGGAAATACATAGAAATGGAAATTACCATTTCTGAGGTGAAAGCAGACTGCAAAGAATTTCATGTGTTGAAACTGAACAGACACAATAATCCCTACCTCAGAATATTGAAGTAACCAGCACATGAAATTTGAAATGTAAATGAAATCTACTGTTTAGAACCTTTTTAGAATTTACAGATAGGAGGTTGTTTTATATGGCTTGAAAATGGTAGCTGTGGTGTCTCTCTTTAAAAACGAAGCAGAGACATCTGCCTGACTACAAACTTGTTAGTTTGATCTCAGTGCATTAGTTTAGAACATACTTTGAGGCAGGGAATGCTTACAGGCATGGAGGTGAACAGAAAATGAGATGTCAGGATTTTCCCAAAGAGAGGTGATATTACTACCTGCTATCTAGCACTGCAACTAGTGTTTTAGAAAGGGGTGGGAGTCCTTATTTATCTGGATTTCAGTAAAACATCTGAGGCACTGTTACATGGGGAAATAAGAGTCAAGATAAAACAAAATGTAGTTTAGTATAAGTAGCAAAAAGTGGGCAAAAAAAATTATTGCCATGAATAAATAAGTAACTTTGAAGAGAATGCTAGCTAGGAGAGGGAATAATGCTGGAGCTTTTCAAAGACCAGACTTGAAAATATTTTAATGCTTTCTTTTTAAGGAAGTCAGCACAAAAAATAAGAAAGCTGGAAGTTGCTGATGATGTAGAGCATGAAGTCTGAGTAGAGAGACAGGATCACCTCCCTTGACCTGCTGGAAATACTTTTCCTAATGCATCTCAGGATTCCATTGGCCTTCTTAGCCACAAGGACACACTGCTGGCTCATGGACAGCTTGTTGTCCACCAGGCCCCCCAGGTTCTTTTCCTCAGAGCTACTTTCCAGCAGGTCAGTGCACAACCTGTACTCGTGCTTGGGGTTATTCCTCCCCAGGGGCAGGACCTGCACTTGCCCTTGTTGAATTTCAGCTGGTTCTTCTCTGCCCATCTTGCCAACCTGTCGAGGTCCCGGTGAAGGGTAGCACAGTCCTCTGAGGTATCAGCCACTCCTTCCAGTTCTGTATCATCAGAGAACTTGCTGAGGAGGCAACTATCCACTTGTCCAAGTCATTGATGAATAAATTGCACAACACTGGTCCCAGTATAGAACCCTGAGGTTCTATAGAACCACTAGTGACAGTCTCCAACTAGACTCTGTGCCACTGATCACAGCTCTCTTGGATCTACTGTGCAGCCATTTCTCAATCCACCTCACTGTCCACTCATCCAACACACACTTCTTAAGGTTTCTGATGAGGTTGCTGTGGGACACAGTCTCAGGAGACATTTCCTAAAAGGGATGAGCATTGCTGCTCTTAGGGAATACAAGGTTTGTACTCTTTCTTTTCCCATTTGACCTGGTAGCAGGAAAAATTGCATTTACAAAGTTAAGATGTTGGCTTGGCTAGAGATGTACAAAGTAGATGTTTATGGCGTTATTTGGATAGTTGGGTTATTTAACTGAAGGAATTTCTTTTAAACCCAGAACTATAAACAGAACTGAGGGAGTTCTTGAAACCTTTCTTCCTGACACTCTAATTTGGCATTCATTCACAATGGTGAGGAAGCTCAGATCTCCAATTTTGTAATGACACCCCTCAACTAGTTGCTTTTCAGACTCCTGTCTGATACCTCTTTACAGATCTCCTGGGTTTTTTATCAGTAAAGGCTTGTCATAACTGACTAAATTTCTCCCTCTTTTTCGATGGTTGGGTTTTCAATCTCTTCTAATGTCAAAACACTATTTGTTCTGCTAACCACAGAGCTCAATAGTACACTGAGCATGGAATTTAAATGTAAAACAGGTTGTTTCATAAACAGCCGAACTAATGAGGACTGATTTTCTATTGAAATGTATCCTGTTGTCCTAATTTACCTCTCTACAAAACATTCTCAGATCTCTCTTATATCACCTACTTACTTGGAGAATTAACAGCAGACAGGGTGGCTAGTGCAAACCCATTCACATGCTAAATGCTGGATAAAAATTGAGGCGCAATTACCTTCCTTCACTGGGAACACTCACTTTGTTCTTCCTATGCTTCCTTGGTTGCCGATTTTCACAAAACTAGCAAGAATTTCATCTATTGAAACTGCTGAGACTCTGTCAAATCTAGATGAATTTAGCCAGAAGTTATGAATGGGGAATATCTAGAGACAAACATTCCTTTGCACAAGAAATGAAGTTAAAGACGTTCAGAGGAAACAAATCTGCAGTCACTTTCGATCTCAATCATACCTAACAGAAAAGGTGAAAGCCTCTATGTGTTTTCCATCACAAATAATTTTCAACATATAGCTCTGAAAAGTCTTGTGAGGAATCAAGGTGATGCAGAAAGCTATGTGGTACAGGAGAGACAAGTTCTGATTATGTCTCTCCATCTCAGTCCTCTGTGCTAGATATTTGCAGGCAACAAAAGCATTTCTTTGGAGACATTCAGGTATCCAGCTTATTTGAATCTTATTTCAGACAATAGGAGTAAAGGACTGACATAATTGTAGGTATTTTTAGACAATTGGAAAAAAACAAATGAGAAAGACACTGGAGACTTATAAAGGAAATAAATTTTTTTTCCCTGAGTCTGAATTAAATAACCAGGACCTGGATCTTTTCTTACTTACATTATTGCTGTATAACACTGAATTCACTGATTCCACTGCATCTACTCTGTATTTTGGTGGAAGCTAAGGTAAGAATCAGGTACTGGTTTACCATTCTGGTCAACAGACTCTCAACCAACTGATCATTCATTCTCTAAACTAATTGAATGATGAAACTGAATGAAAGAGAACACATTTTGAGATAATTGGGCTCAGGAGACTTGCTTTCTCTTTTTTCCCCCCAAAGTGGACAAGCTGTTGATGTTCTGTTAAAAGTGCTTATGATACATGAAATACCTAATGAAACAGGATTTCACTTTGTGTTATGCTTCAAACTCATGGGATGCTGTTTAAAAGATTCCTACTTTTGAAATGCTGGATTATTTGAAAAAGATTGAAGATAAATTTGGGTTGCTTCATTTTTGCAGATCATGTGTTTCCCTTGTTAGTAGAACCCTGTTATAACAGCAGCTAAATCCTTCTTTCCCTGTGTATTTTGGACTTACTGAAATTACCAAGTGACTTGTGCTGATTTGGACAGGTTGAAATTTTTTTCCCTCTCATGCATTTTGCAGCCAGAATAAGAAAACAGGAAATGGGACAGAGAGAATGTGAATAAATGTAGGCCTCATCCTTTTGGCTGGGTGGGAGCTGGATGTGAAAGAGTTGAACAAGGAGAGTTCCTGGTAGCCTTCCTCTTCTTGCCTATAGAATTCATGTCACTGGTGATGCTGGTAATGACTCTTTTTGGCTGTAAAGAGGAGAGGTGTGGTTTAGTACACCATTTGTAGGACACAATTCTTGTTCTCCTTCTAAATTCTCATCCCATCTCTTCTATAGACTTACTGATGATCCTAAATAACCTCTGCCTTAGGTTTTCCTTCTGTCTAGTGGATGATGCTGCTTTGAAAATGCAATGAGCAGCAGTCAGGGGAAGGTAAATGAGATGGTCTTGGGGGTAAACAGAGGAATTGAAGCTTCCATTTTTGAGACAACCAGTATGTTGCAAGGGGAAGGAATCCATGCTATGTAGCCTTAGGCAATTATAGAACAGCTGTTGGAGGAAAATAGTCTTCAAAAATTCACTTACTTCTAAGGAGAAGGCAAGACTATCAGTCTTGAATGTGGGTAGCTCTAAAACAGAAGGATTGGTTAAAAACTAGATTTAGGATTTTTTTCCCATTGACTTTGCTTATACACAGAAAAAGGAGTAGACGTAGGCTTTGACTCAGCCAACTTTTTCTTTGGAAGGCTCTATTTTCATGAAGGGGTTAAATTGAACTATTTATAAGTATAAATACAAAGAATGTATATACACATTGCATTGTGGCTCTTACGTGCTTTTTTATACTTTCCCTTTTCTTTGATTTCATAGACAGCTCTGTATTCTCTGATTCTAGGAAGAAAGACAATTAAATGGTAAAGGTGCATTTCTCCATAGAAATGTTTGAAATAGTCATTGAATTATGATTCTACTTTATGCTTTTCATGGAAAAATTAATCTTGAATTTAAGATTGGAATTCAAATACCACTTAGAATAAAACTGAGAACAAAATGCTGTTTTCAGAACAACTATTTTTAAGAGTGCTCATTATTGTTCTGGACCTTGTTTTGAGTAGCAATTCTTCAATGAATGGGTTTTACAAAGATTCAAATGAATTTTTGTAAGATTGCAGATGCTTAAAATAGGGAAAGTCACTGTAAACATTTTGCATTATATGCAGGGATTTGTACTAATTGTGTATTGGCCATGGCCAAGTTTTGTTTTCAGTGTTCTTCACAACCAACTTCACAGTGGTATTTAATTTACGTACCCTGAGGAGTGTGTGCAAACTACAGAAGTACAGTGCAAAACCTTTCGTAATATCACCTTGTTAAAATCATAGGGTAGATGGTCAAAAAATTAACAAATAAATAGCCAACAGAACCCTTTCAACAGACAGTTTCAGAAGCAGGTAGGGCATCCCCTGTAGGGATATGCATCAGATATTCCTCCCTCTTGATAGTTCTTGCTTTCAAATGATACAAGAATGAATGAGATTTCAAATTGATAGAAGTTGCCCAACAGATACAGAAGTTATTAGGGACAACAAAGAGTAATTGCACAAGCTGTGTTTCTTTGGGAAAATTTAATTAGAATCACAGGTGAAGTTCAGTTTTAACAAGGTAGCAATGTATATTTTGCTCATGGCATGTTTTTTTCTTAGAAGAATGAGAATATTGTAATACTTTTATGACAGTGTTATTCTAGTTCTGGGGGGTTTTTTTGGTGTTCTGGAAGGAGTTTTGTCTGTTTGTTGAACTTCACCACAATTATTAGTTTTTCCTGAGAATTCCTTTACATTCTTTACTGTTTTTAAAAATAGCTAAAATTGCCTGCACTTGTGCTAGTTCTTCTTTCATTGTCATAGAATCATACACTCATGGAATTTAAGGGTTAGAATGGGCTTTACAGATCATCTATTCCCAACCCCCTCCTCACTAGATCAGGTTGCTCCAGGCTTCATCCAGCCTGGCCTAGAGCACTGCCAAGGTTGAGGCAGCCACTACGTCCCTGGGCAACCTGTGCCAGTGTCTCACCACCCTCACAGGCAAAAACTTTTATCTAATATCTGACCTAAACTTCCCCTCCTTCAGTTTGAACCCATTACTCCTTATCCTATCATTGCAGTTCCTAACACAGAGTCCCTCTCCAGCTCCCTTGCAGGCTCTTCTGATATTGAAAGTTGCTCTGAGGTCTCCACGCAGTCTTCTCTTCTCCAGGTTGAACAACCCCAAGTCCCTCAGCCTGTCTTCATAGGGGAGATGCTCCAGTCCTCTTATCAACTTCGTGGCCTTCTCTGGACTTGCTCCACCAGTTCCACATCCTTCTTATGTTGAGGACATCAGAACTGTGTGCAGTATTCCAGATGGTGTCTCATGAGAGCAGAGTAGAGTGGAACAATCACCCCTTTTGACCTACTGGCCACACTCCTTTGGTTACAACCCAGAATTCAATTGGCTTTCTGGGCTGAGCTCACACTGCAGCTCATGCTGAGCTTCTCATCCACTGTCACTCCCAAATCTTTGTCCTCACTGCTGATTTTGTCCTTGTGGACTGGAATGTGTGTTGAGCTTGTAAACCCTTTGGATTACACAGAGATCTAATTGTTTATGCAACCAGACTTTTTAATCCTGACACTCAATTGGAATGAATATTTCAAAACACACACCATATATAGTCTGATGCCAGAGGCAAATTCGTGCTGATATTGTAATGTGAGAGGTGATTAATACAAAAGTTATATATGAAAAATTATATATACAAAGGATTTTTCTCATAGTTAATAGTGATCCTTATTGTTTTGTGCTCTTAAACTGGTTAAAACTCTTATCTGCTGATAGACTAGAAGCATAAAGAGGAAATCCAGTAGATATGAAATCACTTTGCTTCAGAAATTGTCAACAAAGAGCTATTCTCTCATTAGACCATGTGTATCAATTTTCTTGCAAAACAGTACAATTTTTTTTAGTTTTTTGATTGCTTTGCAAAATGTTGAGTACTGTCACTGTCAAACATGAGATTTTAAGTAGGCATTGATTGTTCCACTTTGATTAGACATAAATAGTATTATTGCATTTCCCAACAACCTAAGACTCTGTAGGCAAATGTACATAATTCAGTCCTGATCAGATAAATGCAAATAGCCTCCTTGATTCCCTTTTTTTTAAAAAGGAATGTGCATTGCATCCTCCCAGCTTCTGTAGTGGTAATTATTATACTATTGAATTTAGAGGATTTTTCCCCATTTGTGTATTTCTCCATTGTTTGAAATACCTGGAAAGAAGGATTGGGAGCTAAGTATGCAGCTCGTTCATTCTCCTCTTAGCCCTTAATATTTGTGTCACAAGGGCAGAAGACTGGACATACATTTGGAAGAAAGTGAGTAACTACATAGACTGTCTTCTAAGTCTTTTAGTATCAGCAGTATCTCAAAGGAATCCAGATGCTTTTTATGCATGTATTGCCTTGGCTGACCTTACTTTATTAGGGCGGTAGCAATGGATAATTGCTGTAATGAGTAATTAGTAGGCAGCATAGTAATACTATAAAAGCATAGGTTTGAAGTCATGTGACTGAAAGGGCAGTTGAATGGTCATTTCTCTGGTCTCCACATAAGGCAAACGATCTCTGGTAACCCTTAAAATAACTCCTGGGCAGCTGCTCCTTTTTCAGCTGTTCCTTTGGCTGCTACAAGAGAAGCATGTGATTTTCATGGAATGCTGCTCTAATCTGCAGCACCAGGTACCTCCTGCTTAGGCCAAAGGCACTATATGTCCATTCTGTTTTTGTATTTGCATGCCCCAAATCTGACTGCAGGGTAGAACATGTTAAAATTAAAGCTCACTATAATTAGGACAAGGTGCAGAAGGGACAAGCATAGGAGTGAGGTGAAGATGGATGATTTACACCTCTTCTTCGGTTAGCAGTGGAATACTATTTGTGTCATGAAAGTTGGTGTTTTTACATCCCCTGTTCTAGAAGTTAACCTTTTGAAGGGAGTTGCTCCCCCTGCCTTCCCCCCGAGTATTGTCCTGGCATTCAGATCATAGAATCGTAGAATTTAGGGGTTGGAATGGACCTTAGAGATCATCCAGTCCCAATCCCCTGCCCTGGGCAGGGACAGCTCCCACCAGAACAGGTTGCTCAAGGCTCATCCAACCTGGCTTTGAACACTGCCAGGGTTGGGGCAGCCACAGCCTCCCAGGGCAACCTGCGCCAGTGTCTCATCACCCTCACAGGGAAAACTTCCTAATATCTAACCAAAATTTCTCTTCCTTCAGTTTGAACTGAAAAAGAAATGAGAAGGAGCTGTTCTATTATGAACAAAACCACACATATTAACAATAACTTAAGGTTAATAAATTTCCATGTATATTATGCGTACTTATATTTATTTTCAGAAGATTTTGTACAAAAAAATTATCCAGGTAAATCATAGTCTTGAATGAGTTTCTTGTCATGCAAGGGATGTTATTAGTATGAATCTATGTTTTCTTACTGGAAAAAAAGAATTAATAGCAAGAAAATCTGAAAAGTTGTCTTGTTCTCTGAGAGGACATCCATTTTCCCATTGCTGACACTTGTGCCTGACTCACATCGTGGTTTTGGGACCTTATGAAAACCTCTGCCAAGCAATCTGAGGTTTTCAGTCTTTCCAATCTGAATTCCCATGTAAATGGAGTTACAAAATAATTGCCAATACCTGTATCCTGTTTGATACAAGGCAGGGAGATGACCAATGTTGAGGTCATTAATAAAGAACATTGATGATTATGAATAAAGATATAGAATATTCAGATAATCAACATAAAGAATTTCAATAGTTATGAGATGTGACTTCTATTTAGTACATCAGTTTGATCTTGGAGAGTGCATGATGCTTCTTTCCACTTTATTGAAGACAGAAACAAATACATCTCATGAACTCTAATGGACTATACATATGCTGATAGTCTGGTCAAGGAGTCAGCACAGTAGTTTGTCTTTTAGTTTCAGTGGATCAAAACTAGGATTTGAATTATAACTTTATTCTAAAAGAAATTGCTTCTTGTTATCAGAACTGATAAGACATTGTAGAAAATAAAATTCTGGTACCTACTTCAATTCCAAGATTCAGATGGAAGGTCCCAGCTCATTATTTCTCTACCTAACACTTAGAGGTATTGGGTTGGGTGTACCTGCTTCTAACTGCTATTCTAGAATTGACAACCTTGTTAGCAAGGTTGAGGTTGAGGTTTGTAATCCATATGGAAAAAAAATGTACATTTCAAACTCTATTATAACACGGCTGTAAAAAACCATGTATAGCATCAAAGTGTTTGGGGGTAAACCACAACATAATTTGTGTTCAGCAATGTTTCTCCCCCCAGGCTATTCTTACACTCTTCTTCCCATTTCCCCTGCTCTCTCCTCCTTTCTTATTTCCCCCTCTTTAACTTTGCTTTACTATAGAAGTGGAATAGCCTCTGTCACAAGAAAAAGCATATTCTCAAGGATTGGTCTCAGTCTGTAGTTGCATTGTTGGAAAGTATAGCTGTATAAAGCCAGTTCTAGTGTATTTGCAGGCTTGCTTTGATGATCTATGGGAAGTTCTGCTCTCCGTTGAGAGATGATGAAAAGAACTGCACTAGCAAAACTTAATACTGAGCCTTTTATTTATTTAGGAGATGGAGAAAGCATGCATGATTTTACTTCCAGGTTCAAGGTCAATACTCTGGACTGTGTTGACACTGTTTGTGAGGTAGCTACTTTTTTCCACTGAAAGGCAGAAATGACCGTAACAAACTAACTGCATCAGTTTGAAAGTGCAAAGTTATGGACCTCATATGGAAGATGTACCATTTTATATAATGGTATGGTATTTCTCCAGGGCAAATACACTAAATACATCATGTTGTGGTATCATCCCCATTCAGCACACAGCAGTGATAGTAGGATCATAGAATCACAGAATTTTTAGGGGTTGGAATGGATCTTATAGATCATTTAGTCCCAACCCCCTGCCCTGGGCAGGGATACCTTCCACCAGAGCAGGTTGCTCAAAGCTTCATCCAACCTAGCTTTGAACACTGCTAGGGCTGGAGCAGCCACCACGTCCCTGGGCGGCCTGTGCCAGTGTCTCACCACCCTCACAGGAAAAAACATTTTCCTAATATCTAGCCTACATTTCCCCTCTTTCACTTTGAATCAGTTATCCCTTGTCCTATCAC
>NW_008689918.1:0-3278 GCF_000695815.1 Acanthisitta chloris | reverse complement strand
ACTTCATGGCCTCCTCTGGACTTGCTCCAAGAGTTCCATGTCCTTCTTATGTTGAGGACACCAGAACTGCACGCAGTATTCCAGGCAGGGTGTCATGAGAACAGAGTAGAGGAGGAGAATCACTGCCTTCAACCTGCTGCCCACACTCCTTTTGATGCAGCCCGGGATTTGGTTGGCTTTCTGAGCTGTGAGCGCACACTGCTGTGTCATGTTGATCCACCATCATGCCTAATTATTTCTCCTCACTGCTAATTTGGCACGCAGTATTCCAGGCAGGGTGTCATGAGAACAGAGTAGAGGAGGAGAATCACTGCCTTCAACCTGCTGCCCACACTCCTTTTGATGCAGCCCGGGATTTGGTTGGCTTTCTGAGCTGTGAGCGCACACTGCTGTGTCATGTTGATCCACCATCATGCCTAATTATTTCTCCTCACTGCTAATTTGAATTGCTTCCCCACCCAATCTGTAGGTGTGCATTACCATGAAGAGTTCCATGTCCTTCTTATGTTGAGGACACCAGAACTGCACGCAGTATTCCAGGCAGGGTGTCATGAGAACAGAGTAGAGGAGGAGAATCACTGCCTTCAACCTGCTGCCCACACTCCTTTTGATGCAGCCCGGGATTTGGTTGGCTTTCTGAGCTGTGAGCGCACACTGCTGTGTCATGTTGATCCACCATCATGCCTAATTATTTCTCCTCACTGCTAATTTGAATTGCTTCCCCACCCAATCTGTAGGTGTGCCCGGAATTACCATGACCCAGATGTAGGACTTTGCATGTCATTTTATTGAACCTCTGAGGTTTGCATTGTTCCACATCTCAAGCCTGTCAAGGTCTCTCTGGATGGCACATCCCTTCCCTCCAGCTGTCACTGCCCCACACAGCTTGGTGTCATCAGCAAACTTGCTGAGGGTGCACTCAATTCTACTGTCCGTGTGGTTGACAAAGATGTAGAGCAGTGTTGGCCCCAGCACTGACCCCTGAGGTACACCACTCATCACTGGCCTCCATGTGTAACAACGTGCCTCATATTACACATTTCATGGTTCGTGCTCCCTGTCTCATCATGGAATATAGAAACAGGGTTTTCCAGTGCTCAAAGGGGCTCATTTCAAATGCCATTCTATTCCCTTGGCAAAGAAAGGACAGACAGCTTCATCCATGCCTGAAGTACTTTGTTTAATATATCATCTCTCCAAGACACATTTTGAAAGGGTGCAGCCTTAAATATGGTGCTGTCAAGGAGAGTTATGGCTACAACTTTTATTACTGCTACTTGTAAGAGCCAAGAGATAAAGCACAGGAAACATGCAATAGCAATGGACATACTCCTCTGATGCACGTGACTGTAGCTACAGTCACTAATTTTTTGTTAGTGGAAAGTGCTGCCCAGAATGTATAGGCATACCATAGTCAAAATGCTCATGTGGGTAATGACACCATTTGAAAGCTTTGTTAAAAAGAAGGAAAAAAAATCCATCGCAACAGCTGTTGGAATTATGGCCTTCCAGCAGTTACTGAACTGAGCTGGAAATGAGCCAAAAATTGGAGCTAAAAAGACTTGTATGCAGTTACCAGACTTTTTTTTAAATTGCAGGGATCTCACTTCAGTAGCCAAAGAAGTGGCTTCTATGTTTTCTATGTTCCACGATGGTTGTATTGTCTGCCATCCCACACAAAGCAGCAGACCATTCTTCCCAGAAGCTGCCAGTGGCAGGATGTCCCATCTTCTCAGCACATAGAGCTTGTGCAGAGAAGATGGGTGGCAGGTGTCTTCTGCTCAATGCAGAAAGCTGCCTGGTGGTAGAGTCATAGAATCATCAGGGTTGGCAGAGACCTCTAAGGTCAATGAGTCCAACCATTAGCTGCCACTATGCTGTAACCCCTAAACCAAATCCTCCAGCATCAGATGTAGATGCCTCTTAAGCACTTCCAGATATGGTGACTCCACCACCTCCCTGGGCAATCTATTCCAGTGCCTGAACACCCTGACAGGGCAAACATCTAATCTGACTCTCCCCTGCCTCAGCTTATGACCATTCCCTCTGTATTTGGCATAATAGGAGACATGGTACTGCAAGTCAAAACAACTGTATGTATTACATATTTCTCTTCCCACCACTTCAAAGAGAATTAGGAATATATTACAAATAACTGTTTGGAATCCTGTGACTGTTCTAATGCCCATGATAAACATGAAGCAGCTTTCTAAAAATACAGACCTTACAACCGAATCCCATAATGTATAACTGCAATAGACACTATTAAATGTGGATTTCCAAAATTTAATACAAAGACTCTTGCCACCACCATAACACAATTTTGTCTGCCCTTTGAGATTGGTACCATACAACCATCTTGCACCAGCATAACACAAATGCTGAACATCACTGTTTGCGCTGTGGGAGTGTCTTTTTCCTTTGCTTAGGCTAGAAAGAACTGAAGTTTGAATAAGAAATGCAGGAGCTACATGTGGATGGCTGAACACTGGTAGATATTGTTATATAATTTCTATAACATTAAAACTGTTGCCAAAGGATTCACCAAAGATATGAGGAATAGTCAATCCTTTAACTCGGTGTCTAAGAGTAACAAATACACTGCTCTGTTCCAGTATATTCTTCCACTGTGCAGTGCAACTATGACTATGGCAATGAAGGCAGCTAGAATGGGTTCATTATGGCTCTGGTCTATCAGTTCTTCCCCGTTCCCAGAGAGCTGAGCTGCCTTTGATAAGGATCTCTTATTTGCTGGGAGATCACAGAAGGCTGAGTGTTTGAAAAGTCACTCTGTCTATGCTCTATCTAGTTGCAGTGCTTATGTGTCATGCCAGGGGTGTCCTTGCCCCTCAGTCTCTGTACCTAAGTGGAAGTCCTGACAAAGGGTTAGATCATCTATCAAGCCTCTTTCAGGATCTTACTTCTCTTCAGTTCCTTCTCCATTTTCCTTTGTTGCTCTCTCGTCTGTCTTTCCTTTCCCTGCACCACAGGAGTTAGGAGACTCTAAGAATGTTTGATTATGAAGAAAAAAAAAAAAAGAAAAAAGAAAACTAAAACAGTAGGCTGTGTATAAGGTTGTTCTCAAGCAAATGACCAGATGCTTACAGCTTTTTCAGTCATTTTCTAACCTTTACATTAGCTGCTTGCTGGAGTGTCTGAATTTCCTTTGAGTCTTCATGCTGAGTTGTCAGTGATGCTTTGTAAAGAAACATGTACTCTTCTGTTGTCTTATATGCACGATGGTCTCCAATTGTCATGGTTTAACCCCAACTAGCAAC
>NW_008689917.1:12991-14578 GCF_000695815.1 Acanthisitta chloris | reverse complement strand
ATGGATCTTCCTTTTGACAGTCCTCTGTCTGACTCTCTAGGTCCTGAGCATCATACCTGCTCTTCAAGGGCAACTGGGGAGGTGATGGGGGTCGGGAGGGGATTCTTTTACGTCTTCCATCAGGGAACTGTTTCCATTCCCCCCCATCTACTTGACTTGATCCCAGTGTGATCGCTGTCTCTCCAAGTATGATCCCAGCTGCTCCCAGCATGTTTCCAGCAGCTCCCAGTGTGGTTCCAGTCACTCCCAGTATGAACCCAGTCACTTCCTGTCACCCTCAGTCTGAGCTCATCTAACACCGCTACGTCAGTTAAACCATGGCACTAAGTGTCATGTCCAGTCTCAAACACCTCCAGGGCCAGCGACCCCACCACCTCTCCAGGCAGTCCATGCTAGTATCTAATCACCCCTTCTCTGAAGAAATGCTTCCTAATGTCCAACCTAAATTTCCCCTAGCACAGCTTGAGAATATGTCCTCTTGTCCCATGACTTCTCAGGCAACTCATGTTGCTGCCTTAATATTACCCTAAAAAGATTTGTTCAAACTGTCAGTAGATTGCTTCTCTCCTTTTTCAGCATCTGAGATGAGTTTATGGTTGACAGCAAAACCATTGGCCTGGAAATGGTCTCTGAGAGGATTCACTTCTCTAAAGTCTCTTTCTCCTTTGCCTCTACTTCCCATGCTTTCTGTCACCTACATAATCCACCACATGACTTCCACTTTCATATCTTTTGTTTAGACGTCCTTGTACTCACCTGCTACATGCCGAAGAACTCAAGACCAAATATTTGAGTGCACTTAAGAAAATACAAGTGGGAAATTTTATTATATTTTTTTAAACATACATTGCCTTCTTTCCATCTCTGTAAAGAGGTGACCCGTGGGGCTGTAGATAATGTTTTGAGGACTGATCCAAACCATATGAGATCTTATCTGTTGGCAAATTCACCAGTTACCACCCTTTCAGTTTTAGCTTGCAAGTAACAGAACAAGTTCTGGTAAAAAAAATTCTATCTGTGCTATTTAAATGAGATTTTTCATTTTCCAAGATGGACACTTACATAATTGCTTAGGGAAACATAATTACTTGCAATTATATTACAGGGTTACAACCACAGACAAGAATTTGAGATGGGATTTATATTTTGGTTAAGGAGGAAGGGGAGAAGACAGCAGGCAGGAATTCCACTTTCCTACCACACTTCTTCAGACTTAGTCAAAAAGCAGCTAGATTTTGGCCACCAAAAGCAAGCATTTTTCCAAGAATGCCTAGCAGATATTTAAGTATCAAGGACAAAATAAAGAGTTAAACATAGGGACTTCATATCTAGCTGTAAGAGAATAAGCATTTTGCTGAAAGCTGCAGAAGACAGCAGGCAGGAATTCCACTTTCCTACCACACTTCTTCAGACTTAGTCAAAAAGCAGCTAGATTTTGGCCACCAAAAGCAAGCATTTTTCCAAGAATGCCTAGCAGATATTTAAGTATCAAGGACAAAATAAAGAGTTAAACATAGGGACTTCATATCTAGCTGTAAGAGAATAAGCATTTTGCTGAAAGCTGCAATCCAGTCTAAATTAGATTTT
>NW_008689917.1:4977-12976 GCF_000695815.1 Acanthisitta chloris | reverse complement strand
CAAAAGCATCTACATTCAGAGATTGGTAATAGCATAATTTACACTAGATTTGCTCAGTGCTCTGGTCCTTGTCTTGAGACACAGGCAGTCATTAAGTATATGCATGAGAATTCAGATTCTTCAAGATCTGCTAGCCTTGGACGAAGTGGAAGACCAAGTCAGACTGGCTGAGAATTTTAGCTCAGAACAAGGTGCTGCACTGCCCATGTCACCCACATATATTTATCTATTGCTTTAGAGTACTGTCTGTTTACCATCAATCCAGAATTTTGTGTGCAAGAATAAAATGATCTAAATTCTTGCTGTGCAACAGAGAAGGACAAGCAAAAGAGTATGAACATAGAGCAGTCAACAAGAAAGTTCAGAAACAGGAAGCTGAAAGCAGACCATTGTTTTCAGCTGCTATTGACATTTTTTAAACCTTTGTACAAGTGATACAAACTTGAATCCTAAGGCTAGAGAATGGTGCAGCATGGTAAAAGAGAAAACAGAAGAATTTTCATTGATGAGGCCCCTAGTCCGTCATCACTGAAGTCTCTCATCCCTGTCTCAAAGAATGAAGCAGTCATCAACTGCACTATTGGCTCAGAGTTGTAAAATAGATTTCTACCTTTCTGAAAACAAGAATTTCTGCCCTGCTCAGAGGAAAGTTTAGGTGCCACTGAACTTCACTTATTGCTGAAGATATGCAATAACCTTCTTAAAATACTTTTGATATGAAAAGCTTTTGCTTAGATGGCCATGTATGCTATAGCAAAAACCAGAAAATAAGGCATTATTAGCTGCACAGTTATAAGACAAGAAAAAACCAAAAGCAATAGACAAGAACACAAGAAAATTTGAGTACAGTTGTAGTGACATTTATTAAAAGACATGCTACAACAACTAGAAGCAAACTCTTTTCCTAACTCTAGGCAAAGAGTTAGGTATAGATACGAAGTAATCAGAAAACACACCTAAAGAAACAGAATATATTACAGCGTAAACAAAATTAAATTCACCATGTACTACGCAGTCACAAAACAGGTTACTTAAAACATCTTGCATCCTCTTTCAGTTTTAAGTCATCTCAACAGACATGGAATACTTTTCATGCAATGCCAATGCCACAAGATGCTTTACGAATGAAAACTGTTGCTTATTAAAATATACACACAATCTTTCTTTACATAAAAACATTTTACATTTCCGTTTGTTCCCTGAAAAACTTTTTTTTGCCAGGTTTAAAAAAAACCCCAAAGCATGATGTAACAAATATTTAAACTATTTTCTTGTGTTATATGAACATCTTTATAAACGGAAGGAGAACTTTTATGAACAGACCATGTAAAATGAGGGAATGACAGCAATTCTGAGCCATGTTTTCTGTGTCTTGAACAGAGTACTAAAAGTAGTCCATTAACCTTTTGCCTTGTCCTACACCATTTGGTTCACATTACAATCTCATTTTCCACTGTTTCAATGACCAATAGTAGTCTCAAATAAAGGTCACTTTGCATTGGGTCTTCCCATCAGAAAGGGGTGTGAGAGAAACCAGGTTTTCCATGACATGTCTCAGTAAAACCAGAACAGTCAGTCTTTGGTCAAAGAGCAATGTGACATTTGGATGCAAGATTCTGCTGGGTTAGCAACCTTTGTCTTGAGCTGCTGCAGTTCTAGGATGAATTTTTGCAGAAAGTGGATAACATGTCAAAAAGTAGCTGGAAAGTGCTTAAAATGAAGTTTATGTGTGGTAGCTTGCCACTCAAATAATGCAGGTTCCAAGAACTGAAAAACTGCTTCCAGTGATGACATCAGTCTGCTAAAGCAAAATTTCTTCATTTATTAAAGACCTTCAAATATGTAAGCATTTACTTTCTTTGGGACTGCTCCAGGCACAACTTATTATTATTTTCTGAAGTTGGAAATATTTGGTTATGCTTAGGTTCCTGCATACTGCAGTACAAAAGAAAAAAAGCTGGGATGGGAGAGGCATAGGGATAACTAAATCTGTATTGAAACAGCTGTAATTCACTTCTGGTATGGACAGTGGACAACATTAGTTTTTAACAATATAAATATACAATTTCCAGAGAGAATTATGTATTTATTATACTTAAGACAGCAACAGATCTGAAAAACCCTACATATAAAACTACTGAAGGCACAAAGGCTTTGGTCCAATTTTGTTCCTGTCTCCCATCCCCCCGCAAAAAGACACTTAAGTTAAATACTGCAGAAATTTTCCATTCTTTCTTAAAATAATTCATAACTGTTAGGATTTGCTATGAAAAGATCAGGCAAACAATCTTGTGTACAGCAAACAAAAATTCAGAAGGTTAAGGCAAAACAATGCTTTTTGTAAGCAGTTGACCCTTCATTTGAAAAATGAAAGTATAAGCTAACAGTCTAAAATGACAAGTAATAGCTCTACATCCCTTATAAAAAAAAAAAAAATCTTATCACTTTCCCACTGACATGAATTGGAGGAGGGCAAGATAACTGATCACACAAAACTCACTAGCAATATAATCAACAAACACTAATAGTTACAAACACAGGTTTACTGTCTGTCATCAGGAAATGTCATATATAGGCAAATATCCAAAGATACATGGAATATCTTCAGCATAGAAAAGGACCTCAATCTATCAGTACACAAAACCACTGCAACTGACAGGATCAGCAGATAAGGCAACAGAGTCAAATTATGAAAGTTTCAGAAATTTTTTCTGATGTTCAAAGACTTCTGGAGAAATTCAAAGAAGCAGAAGTGTTACCATGATGCAATGAATCAAGGATCCTTTGAAAAGGCACTTGCTGGTTGTTAAAAAAGCCTTATTACATTTCAAACCAAGTGTGCAAATATAAAAAAATTAAGTAAGAGGTATACAAATGCAGAATCATACAGTCATAGAATCACAGAATATCCTGAGCTGGAAGGGACCCACAAGGATCATCGAGACCAACTCTTGGCCCTGCACAGGACATCACCAAGAATCACACTGTGTGCCTGAGAGCATTGTCTAAATGCATCTTGAACTTTGGCAGGCTTGGTGCCTTCCCTGGGAAGTAAGAACTCTACCCTCAACAATTTCCAGTACCTAATAGTGTTTTAGAGTACAAGTTCCAGGTTATGCTGTGCGTATTATGAGGTACTTCGCAAATGGTTAAACTGAAATTAATAACATATATTAAAGACATTATGAAGTTTTCTTTAACAACTTGCAAAATCAACTCACCAAACCACTTGCAATAATCTACCAGCAGCCCTGGATAACTGGAAAAGTTCTGGCTGACTGGAAAATAGAAAACATGATACCCAACTACAGGAAGGGTCAGAAGGAGGATCTGGGGAACTACAGGCCTGTAAGCCTAACCTCAGTTCTGGGCAAGGTCATGGAGGGGCTCATCCTGAGTGCCATCACATGGCACATGCAGAGCAACCAGGGGATCAAGCCCAACCAACATGGATTTACGAAAGGAAGGCCCTCCTTAACCAACCTGACCTTCTTCTGTGATAAAGTGACCAGCTTAATAGATATAGAGAAGGCTGTGGATGTGGTCTATCTGGACTTCAGTAAGGCATTTGATGCTGTCTCCCACAGCATACTTCTAGAAAAACTGACAGCTCGTGGCTTGGATGGGTGGAGTCTTCGATGGGTAAAAAACTGCCTGGATGGCCAGGCCCAGAGAGCTGCAGTGGCTGGAGCTAAATCCAGTTGGCAGCCAGTCACTAGCGATGTTCCCCAGGGCTCAGTATTGGGGCCAGTCCTACTGAACATCTTTACTGATGATCTGGATGTGGGGATTGAGTGCACCCTCAGTAAACTTGCAGACAACATTAAGTTGCGTGGGAGTGTCGATCTACTGGAGGATCAGAAAGCACTACAGAGAAAACTGGTCCAACTTGATCAATGGGCTAAAGACAGATGCATGAAGTTTGATAAGGTAAAGTGCCAGGTCCTGCATTTGGGTCACAGCCACCCCATGCAACTCTACAAGCTTGAGGAGGAGTGGCTCAAGAGTTGTTTGTCGGAAAGGGACTTGAGGGTGCTGGTTGACAGCCAGCTCAGTATGAGCCCACAGTGTGCGCAGCTGGCCAAGAAGGCCAATGGCATCTTGGCCTGTATCAAGAATAATGTGGCCAGCAGGACTAGGGAAGTGATCATACCCCTGTACTTGACACTGATGAGGCCACACCTTGAGTACTCAGCTCTCACCATCCCTAGAAGAGATGTGTGCATGCCTGCAGAGCTGTGATCTCACTGGCATGTCACAGAGACATGGTGAGATGGCTCTGATGACTGGAGTGTTGGAATGGAAGGATACAGGCTCTTTAGGAAGAACAGGAAGGGTAGACAAGGAGGTGGTGTTGCCCTTTATGTCAATGACCAGCTGGAGTGCATGGAACTTCACCTGGAGATGGCTGAGGAACTGATAGAGACCTTATGGGTCAGGATTAAAGACACTTCGGCGACAGGTGACATTATAGTGGGGGTCTGCTACAGGACACCCGACCAGGAAGACTGAGCAGTTGTGACCCTCCACAAACACGTAGGAGTGGCCTTGCATTCACAAGCCCTGCTCCTCATGGGGAACTTTGAGCATCCTGATATCTGTTGGTGGGACAACACAGATGGGCATAAGCAATCCAGGAGGTTCCTGGAGTGCACTGATACCTTCCTTCTCCAAGTGACAGACAAGCCAAGGAGGAGAGGTGCTATGCTGGATCTTGTTCTCCCAGGAGGAGGGGCTGGTGAGAAATGTGAAACTCAAGGGCAACGTGGACTGCAATGAGCATGAAATGCTGAAGTTCAAGATCTTTAGGACAGCAAGGAGAGTGTAGAGCAAGCTCACTACCCTGGACATCAAGAGAGCACACACTGGTGTCTTCAAGGATCTGCTTGGTAGAGTACCATGGGATAAAGCCCTGAAGAGTAGAGGGGTTCTATAAGAAGGCTGGAGAGGGACATTTTACAAGGGTCTGTAGTGACAGGATAAGGGGGGGTGGCTTTAAACTAAAAGAGTGTGGGTTTGGATTGGTTATTAGGAAGAAATTCTTTACTGTGAGGGTGATGAGGCCCTGGAACAGGTTGTCCAGAGAAGCTGTGGGTGTCCTGCCCCTGGAAGGCCAGGCTGGACAGGGCTTTGAGCAACCTGGTGTAGTGGAAGGTATCCCTGCCCATAGCAGGGAGGCTGGGACTGGGTGATCTCTTCCAACTCAAACCATTCTATGAATCTATGAAATCCAAAAGATAACATTGTATATTATTCTAAAGTCAATTGAACTTTCCCATACATAGTACATTATGCATATTTATATACTTGTGTTATACAGCACTCATTATAGCTACATATGCATATGGCATTTTAACTCCTGTCAAACAGCACACTTCTGTCTCTGTACAGAGGTCTTGCACCATCTTTACTGCGACTGTCTGCTGTTGTTGGGGAATGCATTCAGTGCAGGCAGCTCGGTGTGCAGCTGTAGTGTGAGCTGCAGGTTGAACTCGGTGGCAGAGCCCCAGGCAAGAGGCTGTGGACTACCGACCCTTCGCATAACAAAGGCCACAGGGACCAGTGGCCCAGCCAGGTGATCTGACACTCAGAGACTCAGCAGGAGACAACGACCCCAGACTTTTGTGCTTATACCGTGAGGTTACAAAAGCCGAGGGGTCCCTCCTCGGAGGCACCAGCATGAGCTCTTATTTAGGTACTGAACCAAGATTAAATTATTTTAAAGATCAAGACATTTGAGATCCTGCTATGGTAACCCTGGGGCCAAGCTGGTAAGGCAACCTGATCTGACTGTGTGAGTGTAGGCTGTGTTGCTTTGAAGGGGTCTCGGTCCCAGCTCAGGTGGTGTGAGAGCGACTAGCAGAGTGACTCCTAGATGGTCAGACAGGAAAGTTTCCTTAACACTAGACTCTCATCAATTTATATACGTTAGAAGAAGGCAACCTAGTATCTGGCTGATTTTTCAAAAATAATTCAGAGAGAAAATTGGAAAAATCTTGCTACATAATATTCAGATCTTGATAGAAACATAGTCTTCCTTTGAGAAAGACAGTAATATAATTCATACAAATAAATTAAAAAATAACAAGTATGAGTGGCAAAACATTACAGCAGAAACAAATTCTGCAATTGTTAGAAGTAAATAAATGCTATATCTCTTTAAAATGTGGTGAAGTAAAACTATTTTAAATTGATTTATGTAAAAGTAAATACTAAAAGGAAAAATATCTTAAAATGAAATTTAACTTTTACAATCTTATGAGAAGTCACTACAGTTCATCTGTACTTTCCACACCAAAACTATCTCAGCTCAAAACTATCTCATTCTATTACTTCAGGTTTAATACTGAGAAAAAAAAATGCAGAAACCCAACAGAAAATATTCTAGTAAAGCAAATGCCTTTCAAAAGGTTAGATGAAGTTCAGAATCTGGAACGAATTCGCTGTTTTGTCTTTCTATATATTCTCACCTATATCCATTCTCTATAACTAACAAAGCTCAAGAAACTAGAATTCAGAGTATTACTCGATGTAAAATATATATCTTGAAGTGTCAAGGAAAACATTTTCAAAAAGATCAAGAAGAGAATTTTCACAAAGTGCACAATATTTTTTCAAGATACAATAGCTTAGAGTATTATCTGAAGTATTGTACACACATAGTAAGGCACAAAGTCAGAAATCAAGTAACACACTAACTTAAGTATCAGATATTACAGTGGTAAAAAAGTCTTGACGTTTAATTTTTCTGCCCTCAAAGATGACCTTAACTAAAATAACTTCTTAAAAACTTGTCTAACCATCATAGACCTGAATATTTCCCCTAAGACTATAAACACTTTATTTAGAGAAATATTAGAAATTATTTAAAATCATGACTATTTTCTTGTTTTATTTTCTCCAAACTACTATTATACATCACTTCATAGACATCAAAATAAGACATCAAACTTCCATTCCATGGTTAAGTCAAACTATGTCTCAGATACCACATCTTGAAGTTACTTGTCAGATACCTTTTACTCCACAAAGAGAAGGTGCTGCCTTTTTTCTAGTAATTTAATCTATAAGAACAGCACAGACTTTTTATTTTTATGAACTAGTTATTTGTAAAGCCAAAGTATGTACACACATCCTGATAATATAAATACTATTCAGAGGATACTCTGAATAGTCAGTGCTTGCTTTTCTTCAAGAAACCCAAGCACAATTTCACATTAAAATTAATGTTTCATCTGTGTGGTGTAGATTTACTGTTTGTTAAAAACACTCTTTGTTTGATATATTGTAAAAACAGTCTTAAATGTTTTGTAAGGCTAATTTCAAACAAAAGCTGAAAGGATGTCCTCAAAATATAATTTTGAGTAGGAAGCTTGATGATAAATATTGCTGCTAAAGCTATTTCACAGAAGAATCTTTCTATGGATGAATATTAAACTTTGATCACATACTTGCAGTTAGAACTGGAAAAGATCATCAGTTAATTCTTTGTGCATGAATGAGCTTTTTCTTTTAAGAGACAGAGCTGCTCACAGGTGTCTCCGTCTCTATTTGAAAATTTTACTAAAACCATTGTGCATCCTTATAAGGAAAGTTTGCAGAAAATTCAGATTACATGTTTTGAGAAGGAAACTCGGAGATGGTGGTTTTCTCCAATGGTACAATTGTGAAGCTGAATGAGAGCTTGAATTGCTTCATCCACAGAGGCCAGTTGGATAAGAGCCATATTGCTATCATTCCTGAAGTACAATAAAAACCATTATTAATCCTACCAAATTTTCACTATCCAAAACAGAAAAGTGAGTTTTTTCAGCCATATCACATACACTGAACACTTGTACAACAAAAGAATCAGAACTAGTTAAGTACCTGCCAAAATGAGAAGGTAACAAAACTATAAAAATTTTGCAAATCAATGGCCTAAAGCCGTGTTGTTCTTCATTACATTGGTCTTCAAAAAAAAAAATGGGTCAAAATAAGGCTTGGAGACCTCTAAGAA
>NW_008689917.1:643-4920 GCF_000695815.1 Acanthisitta chloris | reverse complement strand
TGATTATGCTAAAATAAAATTGCAAAGTAACCTTAATCAGTGTTACATTTTACATATACACAGCTTGTATTTTTTAAAGAAGTGAGTATTTACTTTCCTTAAACTTACTTTACTTTGAACGAATATTAAATTTGTCAGTAGGCTGCATATTTTTGTTATGCTAAGATAGTATCCTGTTTAAAATATTAAGATTAGAATTATCACAAAAATTTTCATAGGTGGGCAGCTTTAGCCTATAGTTATATGTACATGGAATTCTGCCTATAGTTATACACATATGGAGTGTCTCAAAAAAAGCAGTTAGCCATCATCTGGGATGAAAACTTGCTCAGCAATTTTACTAGGGAACTTACAGGAAAAATCTGGAGGCTTCCACAGTATATCCTGCATTTGAAAAAAGGTTCTTCAAATCATCCATCGTAACAGAAGACCTAATTAAAACAAAAAACCAAACCAAACCAAAATAAACCCTCCTCAACTTGTAGAAGGGAACAGAGTTCTGTAATAATATCAAGATCTCAATTCTGGCTTCTAAATTAAATTTGAACAGCAACAACTATCTCCACCAACTCAAACTGTGTCAGCACTTCAGCCCAAACAACTTGGCTTTGACTCTAAGGTTTAGTACCACAATGTGCTATAAACATGTTTCAGATACACTGTACTGCTTTTCATCCTACCTTGCTTCTTCCTCAGTTAAAATTCAGATTGCGTAAAAATATCTGAAGATTTTAACCAGTACCTTCAGGAATACATTTCATCTTGAAATTTGTGTGAATGTGTGTCACATATTGTCAGTTTTGAAATTTTTCTATTTTGCTAAAAAAGCCATTTTCTCAGTGTCTTATAGTTTCTTTTCTTATTTGGACAAAATTCCATAGTTTCCTCTTTTGCATAGCTGCCAAACAAAAGAAGCCTGTAAAACCTTATGTTTGGCTGTTATTCTACATGTTGTTGACAACATTCTAGATATAAAAAAGGTTGTTTCAATTTTAAAGAACACACTTAACGCTTATTTTTTTTACAACTTCCCCTCTATGTAAGAGGTCTGAATTCTGTGGAAATTATCCTTTTTAAAGTGTTAGGATTACTAAAAAATGTATCTATATTAAATAATACTGCCAATGATGAATTTTTTGTCATTTAACTCCAATACATTATCTCAAAAAAAATGTCTTCAATCTTTAAAAATATTTGTAACACAGGACTTAATACGTAAAAAACCAGAAGCATACTCTCAAGAAAATGTAAACAAATTAAAACTCATAATCCTCTTATCCTCTTTGCTAACAATAAAAAAGGGACAGTTAAAGGATTCACTTATTGTCAATTACACAGCAGAATGAACTGTAAAAGGCCAAGGAAACGTAAAGCTTATGTAAGACTTTGTAACTTAAGCACATAACCTGAAAAATGTGGATACTCACGGGATGTTGGAGAGATGCAGAGTGACAGATGGAGGAAAGATATTTTTGAAGTTCTGAGAGCCAGGATTCTTAAAGCGATGTAAAGGGCTATTGGTATAGTCCTTTGTCAGTTCTTTGTTGTCTTCTTCACGAGGAAATTGAATTCTCTGATGTTTTGAAAAAGTAACATGCATGACCTTTCCATAAAGCTTCTGTCCATTCAAGTAGTTGATAGCTAGCCAGTGGAAATTCAATTTAAACAGGAATGAATGGAGGGGAAAACAAAGACAATTCTTTGAATACTAGTACTGTCTTCTACTTAGTGTCAGAATTCACATTCTAAATTTAAACTGCAAATTTCATGCCTACCAGGTAGGCTATATCATAACTTTCAAAAAAGAATAAGGATGTAATATAATCTTGTCTAAATGCAACGAAAATGCAAAACGTTTTGCTTGAAGCATATTTGTGCCTTAATAATCAATACCTAATTGAGCCTGGAATGCATCTGCCATCTGAACCAAAGCAGTTTCTCTTTTCTTAAACAGGATCTTCACACGATGCACGTTACCATACACACCTGTGGAAATCAAGAAATTTTTATAAAGCACTACTACAAAGAGCACAAGGGCAAGTGTGTTTTTTTTGACTAACAGTCCTACAAAGAATACTCACTTTACATTAAACCGGTCTTAGTCCTAAAACTGCATGTTTATGATCAGCTTTTAAATAGTGAAATAGCGTTAAAGTCCACTTAATAGAGGCATACTAAACTATTACCAAGCCAAACACTGTCCCTTGCAACTAACATACAAGCCAATTCTGTACCCCATTTCCTCTGATACAATCTTGTGCTGGTTTGGAAGCAACCAGTGAGACACTCCAAGTCAGAAATACAATTTAATAGGAAAAACAAAACAATAAATGCAACAGTACAAAAAGAAACCACTGACAGAATCAGAAAGTAACCTGAAACCCTATCAGTCAGGGTGTTGGTAGTAGTCCGATTAAATGGTGGCTGCAGTCCTCCTGGAGTGATGGGTTTGTTGGCGCAATGATCAGGGATGAGGAGATAACGACCACTGCCCCACCTGCTTTAACAGCTTGTGGAGACGATAATAGAATATATACCACGGGTTACCCCGTACATTGTAACCCAGGACATTATCCACCCCTTATTCTATTATCGTCTACATCATAGCCTGATCAATTATCTTCCTTAATCTCTACATATACATATACAACGAAAGCCATACACACCAGTCTCACTTAAAGTTAGGTCTCCTTGTGGTACACAACAGGTTTCCCCATCTTCCTGCATTACCCACCAAGTGTAACCAGGTCCTTGAGCAAAAACAATCCCACGGATGGTTTCACCTTTGCCTGAAGTAGGCCTAATCCAAACAGTCTTTCCTAAAATACCTCTCATGTGCACCACAGGGACTTTATCTCCATCCACTGTGTGCAAGGGTTCAGACTGGGCAGGACCAGCTCGATTGATGGAGCCTCTTGGGTTGACCATCCAGGTGACCTTTGCTAAATTCTGTTCCCAATGTTTGAACCCAGTGCTTTTAAGGTTGTTTTAAGTAGTCCATTGCACCATTCAACTTTCCTGGCAGCTGGTGCATAATAGGGGATATGATATATCCATTCGATTCCATGTTCTCTGGCCCAGGTGCTTATGAGGATGTTCTTGAAATGCATTCCATTGTCTGACTCCATTCTCTGAGGGGGTGAAGCATCTCACAATGGGACTGTGTAACTCTATGCATGCCCTGGGTACCATTAAACAGAGACAGCCCCTTGAGGGAGCCATCAGGGAGGAGGAGATAACGACCACTGCCCCACCTGCTTTAACAGTTTGTGGAGACAGAATACACCCTACATTGTAACCTAGGACAAATCTTTTTTTTTTTTCATCTTACTTTGCTTTCCCATTTTATTTGTAGTAAACCAATTGGACCACACATTGAAATTTTTCTGAGACTGTAACTGTTTTGCCTTTTTTGTACCTGTGGCTTACAACTCCTGACTCAAATTATTCTCATTTTAAAACTAGTGCATTCTTTTGTGCATTTTCTGGACATGGTCAGAATAATGGAGGTTGAATTAAATAGCATGTGTCAGATAAATAAAAAGAATGCTGGCTCCAAGCTATATTTGACATATCTTACCAAACAGGATGAAAAGTCCATATGGTGTGATGGCCTGTTCAAATAATAAAATGAATATGTTATTTCAAAAGCCATGCAAATAAGACATCTATCCTGTAAGTGCATAGTAAATAA
The DNA here is from genome assembly GCF_000695815.1 of Acanthisitta chloris. Taxonomy (NCBI): domain Eukaryota; kingdom Metazoa; phylum Chordata; class Aves; order Passeriformes; family Acanthisittidae; genus Acanthisitta; species Acanthisitta chloris. The sequence goes on along the minus strand of NW_008689917.1, from coordinate 1,226 downwards.
AATGAATGCAAGAGATACACACTAATACATGAACCCGTCTCTCCAAAAGCCATTCCCTGAAATAACTGCAGTGTGTGGCACTCTTGTTAAGATATATTTGCTATGCAAATATATACATATGTACATACATACATACATACATATGTACTCATTTCGGCTGGGCTAGAGTGAAATTTCCTCACAGTGGTTAGATTAGGGCTATGTTTTGGATTTGTGATTAAAATAGTGATGACAATAGGGTGATATTTTGTTTTTGTTGTTGCTGAGCAGAACTTACATAGAGCCTTTAATGTTTTCCATACTGTCATGCTAGCAAGGAAGTTGGGGGTGCATGGGACATTTGGAAGGAGACACAGTCAGGACAGGTGACCCAAACTGACTAAAGGGATATTCCATACCATATGACATCATGCTTAGTATATAAAGTGGTGAGAAGGAGAAAGAGGGGGACATCTGAAGTGATGGTATTTGTCTTCCCAAGGAATTGTTCCACATGATAGGCCTTGAGGATGGATGAACACCTGCCTGCCCATGAGAAGTGGGGAGTAAATTCCTTGCTTTGCTTTGCTTGTGTACAAGGTCA
>NW_008689917.1:0-630 GCF_000695815.1 Acanthisitta chloris | reverse complement strand
CAACCCATGAGTTTTCTAGCTTTTACCCTTCTGATTCCCTCCCTGATCCCACTGGTGGGGGAGTGAGTGAGCAGCTGTTGGCTGCTAACTGGGGGTTAAACCACGACAGTCCGTTTTGGAGCTAAACATGGGTCTCCGTGGGGCATGGGTTTGAGATAATGACAGATTTGATTGGGATGTCCTAGATTGAATTTATAGCTGTTAGTGCTGTTTAGCTAGTAATGAGCAGGCTCTTGTATTTGCCTGACCTTGCTTTCCTGACCATATATTAGAGTCTAGTGCTTGTTAGTGACTGCTTTTTGCTCTTGCTTCTTGCTGTATTGCTTATCACCTTAATGTGTTGTGCCTGGGACGCTGATAACAGCTGTAGGGATGTGCCTGGGCTGGCAGAGGGTCAGGGCCTTGCTGCTGTTTCTGTGCTGCCGTACTGGACAGGCTGGAACTTCGATGTGAACTTGAGCTGAAGGGACTGTGACCTGTGGATGAGCCCACAATGGAGCAGAGATCCACCTGCAGCCCATGGAGGACCCCATGCTGGATCAGGAGGATGCCTGAAGGTGGCTGTGACACATGAAATGCCTATGATGTAGCAGATTTGCTGGAAGGACTTGTGACCTCATGAGGGACCCA
>NW_008689916.1:72044-74270 GCF_000695815.1 Acanthisitta chloris | reverse complement strand
CAGTTTCAGTATTTGAATAGGGTACTGATTGTCTTAAAAAGTGCTACTTGGGAGAAGGGATAACACTAAATCAGTACTAATCCCTCACAGTTGCTTGAAACCACAGGCCTTATAAGCAAGAACAAATGCATACTTAGTAATAAAAGTCATTTGCTATTTAGAGTCACACCTCAGAGATAAATGGGTATTCATTGTGTAAAAGTTCACATCTAATGCATTTGAAACAACACCAGTATTTTGTAAGAGAGTGCCACTTTCCAAGGATGGGCAATTAAAGCTGATAGATAAACTTAGTTATTTCACAAGTTCTGAAACCAAAGGAAGAAGAAGCTTCACCGTAATGACTGCCTGGTGTCAGCCGATCTCTCACACCACTTTTTCTTGTCCTGAATCCCAGCACTAGCTTATGTAAACTAGATAGTCTTGTTTATATTTGCCAGCAACTGAAGAACACCCACCATCTAAATCCAATGTCTTATAAACTGATCACTGCAGTAACTGAAATAAGTTTAAGGCATAATGACATGCACATATAAATAGCTATTTAATACTTAATCTTATTTTTGTATTAGAACCATTTTGTGTTATTATTGTTTTAAAACTTTTTCTATTATTAGAAACTTATAGAAATACTCTAAAAATTAAAAAAATCATTGAAAAGTAACATAGGGACCATATTTTTCCTATGCATTTGCCATGATGAGGAATGTCAAAGGCAAACAGGACTTCTAGAAGTACATAAGTTTGCCTGGACTTCAGTAATGCCTCTGACACTGTCTCCCATAAGATTGCCATAGACATGCTCTCAATGTATTAGCTGGATGAACAGACAGCAAGTGGATAATTGGATGAACAGCTCAGCCCACAGGGTGGTGATCAATGGTACAAAGCCCAGCTGGAGACCAGGAATTAGCAATGCACCCTGGGGTCAATACTGGCACCAATTCCATTTACTGTCTTCATTAATGATCTAGATGATGGAGCAGAGCACACCCTCATCATACTCACAGCACTAAACTGGGAGGAGCAGACAATATACCAGAGGGTCCTGCTGCCATCTAGACAGGCTATATAGATGGTCTAACAGGAACCTCTAAGTTGAGCAAGAGGTGTAAAGTCCTGCACCTGTGAGGGAACAACCCTGTGCACCAACACATGCTGGGAATGGTCATATGGAATGCATCTTGACAGAAAAGGACCTGGGATTCTGGTGGACACCAAGTTGAACATGAGCCAACAAGGTGCCCTTACCACAAAGGAGGTTAAGGATAACCTGGGCTACAATAGGAAGAGCAGTGTCAGCAGGTGAAGTGAGTTGATACTTCCCCTCTATAAAGCACTGGTGAGGCCATACCCAGAACACTGTTAGGTCTAGGTTCCTCAGTGCAAGATAGATACAGAGCTACTTGAGAGAGCCAGACAATTAAGGGACTTAAGCATGCTTTTCTCATATAAAGAAAGGCTGAGAGATCTGTTACTGTTAAGCCTAGAAAAGGCTTGGGGAACATCTTATTAATGTATATGAATACCTGAAGGAAAGGTATAAAGAAGATGGAGCCAGGTTCTTTTCAGAGTTGGCCAACAGTGGGGCTGAAGGCAATGGGCATAAACTGGAACACAGGAAGTGCTGTCTGAACATCAAGAAACACTTTTACTGTTAGAGTGACTAAGCACTGGCATAGGTTGCCCAGAGAGGTTGCAGAGTCTCTATCCTTAGAGATATGAGAAAAAAAACATCTGGACACAGTCCTGGGCAACCAGCTCTAGGTGACTCTGCTTGACCAAAGGGGCTGAACACTATGGCCACACAGAGGTTCCATGTAACCTCATCCATTCACAAGAAAGGAGAGCCTGCACAGACACTCAGTTGTCACATCTATTTTTTCAGAAGCTACAAAAGCCACAGTGAGACTATGGCCTTTCTAAACACATCATCCTGTTACTTACCTTCTCCTAGCTCAGTTCAGTCTTGTTCAATAGACTACATACCAAGAAACAGTACTAGATCATCTTTATCATACATTAAACTCTCAAAGTCAAACTTATGAGGCTAATGAAAAAAGGCTTGCATAGCCTTAGAAGAAATATTTGACATTTCAGCCTAGATACAGTAAGCTACATTATTTTTATAAAAGATCAGAACTTCTCTTAATAGGCTGCCTCTCCACGCTAGGAAGAGCATCATGGTTAAGCATGCAGAGAATCATGATGCAATTACACTGAAGT
>NW_008689916.1:37970-72021 GCF_000695815.1 Acanthisitta chloris | reverse complement strand
CAGGAAAGGAAGATTAGACAGCAAGGCACAGATCTTAAGCTATTGGTTATTCAAAACAGGCTCTCTGGAATATTTTGTACTTCTGAAGATCAAAATACATACTCTTCTAGCCACTTAGCTGTTTTACATTTATAGCTCCTGACACTCAGTAGGATCATGAAGTTCACAATGCATAATGGTAGGACATGCATCTAATACAAAGATTAGAGAAAAATGGACTCAAAAGAACATTTGACCAAGGTTAAACAAGTGATGAGAATCCTTTTGTCATGTAGTCCCCAAAATTACTTTCTTATACTCTGAGACTGATGGCAGACAAATTGAAAACATGTAAATACAATTTAGCTTCTGCACAATTTATGACTATAGCTTCATTTTCAGATGTCAAAGCTGAAGGACCACAGACATTTCTTCTGTATCAAGAAATCTATTTATTTCAGTTGCCACAGTTTAGCAATGTCTAAGATCACTTAGAAAAAGCTAGTTTTAAGCTTCAGGATTTTTTTTCCCAGGTCCATTTATTCTTATGTCCATTAACCAGTGTTATGGTGAACTAGCCATTAAATTCTCCCCTTAACAGCAGTGATATTCTACATAAATTACTCACAATGTATCCTCAGTCCCTCCAACTCACATTTTTTTTCTGAAGCTCCAAGTCAGTAACAAAACTGCATTCCTCTATAGACTCATACTTCCAAATACAAACAGCTGCTTTAGCTTATTTCTCCCCATTAGGAACAATCACCTGTTCTCTTCTGGAGTTGGATTTTCCATCTTCATTCTGTTCCCTGCTCCACCCACTCTCAATGATATTAGTGCTCTGATATTAGTGCTCTCCCTTTAGCAGTTGCCTTATCATGTAGAAGTCTGCTTTGGGAGAACAGAGACAGGGACAAATCTTGCATCAGAAGAAGCCACCACTGGCTAAACCAGCAGCATTTGCCAAGTAAACTATTTCTAAGATTAATATACAATATTTCTATGATTCTAATATATGACATTTCTATGATTCTAAGTAGTAAAATATTTTATCTAAATAAGACCGAACAGGAATGACACATACCACAGATCTGATAATTTTTTACAATATACCTACAAAGAATTAACACACTTTAAATTTTAAAGCAGCCTACCAACCCCGTAATGAATTCTCTCATTCTAGTTACTCTATTTGAAAAGGGGGAAGGGGAAAATCCCACTCCTACCTCCCAAGAGAAGCATTTGGTTATGTTTGGAATGGTAAAAACAGTTCAGTTTAGGTCTTACAACAAAATGCAAAGAAAATGCAAACCAATATATAACTAAGCAGACAGGGGAGGAGAAAAAATATTTTCTCACTTTTAATTTGAGAACTCAGCAGTTTAAATACCCATGCAAGACTTGGATGTGATTCATCCCTCTACTGAGAGTTAAGGCACCTAAGAGGTAAGGTTGCTAAAACTCAGAGCCTGTGGGATATGCTAGACTTGAACATACTCCATCACTGCTTCCAAAACTGTTCCATTTAGCTTGAGTAACCACTTCCTCAAGGAGGATTGTAAACAAAAACGCACCAAGAACATGTATCTTGCTCTTTGTTCCTGTAAAATGCTTAAGCAATGATTGAGCAAGGGGTCTGGAAAGCTCCATCTTCGTGGTAGATGTCCTCTGCAGACAGCAAAACTGCTGTTGTCAATATGAATCTGTGTTACCATTCTTATAAATGGGCCATTTGACAGTTCACATCACACTGTTGGAAGAATTCTTGTTACCACAGCTCTTGTGTGAAGATATTTCTTGTGTCTATGTCAGCAAAGAGCTTGACACTAAAATAAATTTTTCTGTTACTATATGTTATGCAGTAGGATAAAGGTGCAAGTTTCCATGTTGATGAGAAAACCTTCTGAGAAAATACTCAAGTACTCGCATGATTCTTCCATGAATAAAAATGTTAGTATTTAAAATGTTATTCTTAAATGTTGTATTTACTATGTTAGGATAAAAATGTTATTCTCAGCTATCATTCATTTCATCCCATTATGAATAGAAATAAGATGCATCAAACTAATCTAAAAATAGATTTTGTACAATATGGCATCAGGCTTACCCAGAGTGTTTCTTGCTGATGCTGTATAGGTGAAGATTATTACCAGGTGACATACTCAATTTTGTGTGGCTTTTTTATGAGTTAGGAATCACAGTAAGCTTCTCTCAAAATCATGGCTTATTCACAGTGAAAATAAGTTTTATAATTTCTCAGCTTTCATGTCTACACTTAAGCATTCAGGAGTTGCTTTTACTCACATTAAAGCTATGACTAAAGTCCCCTACAGTTGACTGTCTCTCAGATGAGATGTTTCAGATACTTTCTGGACTGCTCCCTTCTAGAACATTTATGTGTAAGGAGAGCTCTTAAAAAGAAAATTGATGGAAATTATAGCTACTTAAAAGAATTAACAACTATCAACCCTACAACAACAGCAAAAAGTATCTAATTATGGTTCTAAAAAAACCCAACACAAAATCCCAACCTTTTAGAGCCTTTATTTGGTATATGAAAGCAGACTAAACCAAAAGCACCAATCATCATATGCTATCAAGACATTATCAGCTACTTCATTTTACCTGAGTACTAACACTGCCAGATTTAGCACATAACTTTTAGTAATAGGACCAGGACACCTCCACATCTGCTACAGACTAGGAATTCTTCCAGGCAGGAGCTACATAGCACCTCTTGCTGTGGAGGGCTCAGCATATAGAGCAAACCTTCCTCACTGTCCACAGTCAGATAAATTTCTAATAAAATGATGCAATCATATTCAAACTATGTCAAATAACACTTGTTCCACATTTAGGAAAAAATCTCTACACACTTAGTTGCCTTTTTAACTGTCAGTGAAATATCACCTTCCCTTCCTATTTTTGCTGCATTATCACCATCTTCAGCTGACTTGTAGAACCATACAACTCAGTGTCCAACATATGTCAGTGAAAGTCAAGTCCTAACTGATCCCTTCCATTCAAGGTTTAGCATGTGCCTACACTGAAAAACGGCACATGGACAACAAATACAATATTCTTGCCAAACACTATGCAGAAATTCATAAGATCATAGTGGAAAACATCCAGTACTAATGACTCAAAATTCATGTAGCTGATTCAGGAGATGATTCATAACTAACCTATAAATTTCACTAATTGGAAGCCCCTCTCACTGCCCACGCTCAAGGGAAAAAAAGTAAAATGAAGACATTTCCTCTAGCATTCTGGTCAAAAACCCCAAATAAGGCAACTATTAATTGACTTTTTGGCACAGACACCTCTCAATTATATCTGCACAACCCAAAGATCAGCAATATGTGTATATAAACATATGTACTCACACATACACACAACAGAACAAAGACTATTTCTAGGGGCTGAAAAGCTATTAATAGTTTTATTTCCTTAAAAAGACAGAAAATAATTGAAATACTAAAGATAGCTTGAGAGGATGTAGAAGTGAGGGTATTTAGCAAATCTCAGTAATTACATATTTGGTATGCTGCAATATAAAATAATCCCTAGAAATAAACAAACAAAAACATAGGATTTCTCAGCATATTACCAAACCATAATACACTACATTCAGGACCAGTCATTCTTAGTTTCGTGAAAAAGTCAAGGCTGGACTGAATGTGTGATACTGAAAGCTTGATTTACGGTATTACTAAGGTCTTGGTCCAAAGGTATTAACTAGTTAAAAAGCAGCCAGTGCAAATAAGGATAATTCAGACTTGACTCTGCCTCTCTCCTTGACTCTTGCCAGACCCCACCTCTCCACACACATGCCTGCAGACCAGTATAATTGACTCAGCTTGTAGCCGTGCCCCCTAATTCAAAGGACATTTGCCTCACTGAAGCTCTGCCCTCTAAGTTAGTCTTCAGAGCACTGTTTCATGATCTACAATCACAAGAGAAAGAATCTTTCAATAAAGAAAATAGGCTAATAACTCATGAGAGCCCATGACTCTGGGACATAGCCAGAGATCTGTAATATGGGTTAGCATCTGACCAAACTGTGAAAGTAATCACAGCTTCTCCTGTGAAGTAGCTCCTTTCCTTCCCAGTGTGACCTGGAACATGCACCTCTAGTGACAGACCTCCCCTTGGAGAGTACTGTGGTATTTCAGCTTTACCTTACCCTTTAAAAAAAAAAAAATCCAATAGCTTTCTATAATCCTTTTTCCACCTCCTATGTCCTATTACAACACTCAATTCTGACTCCCAAAAATAGTCCCTAAGCATACAAGTATTTAAAAACTGATACCCCTACTCTACCACAATTACAAGTTTGGTCTGATTATTTATTTGAGGAACTAAGAACCGGTGGCATCACCACAATTCTTCTTTGGCTACTGGCAGGAACTGTCATCTATGACATTACTGAGATTTGCACATACAGAGAGCAGCAAGCCGTTCAGAAAAGAAGCTGAAAAAGGGCATTTAGCATTTCATTTCTTATTTCCCATATGTCCATAAATGAATAGCATGGGAAATTCTGAAGTAATTGCATTTTTTTCCTGGAGAAGGTTAGAAATACTTCATCTTGGTTTGGGTTTCCCCTACGCCTTGCATTAGATAAAAATGTACTTGAGACTCATAATACTCACAGTTTGGGGGGTCTAAAAAACTTTGAACAAAATATAAACAGAAATACTTTGCATTTCATTTTTTTGCACCCTCACTCCTCCTTTTTTCAGCTCTGTTTCTAGGCTAATATGCACACACACTTTAAGACCCTGTATTCAATGATCATGTAATGATCAGAAAAAAGCAAAACAGAAAACTGGCAATCAGCTCATTTTAGAATTTTAATCTGAAAAGTAGTGCTACATGTCGGTCACACCTTAACATGAGTGTACTCATCTAGCATCATCAAGCATAGTTATGTCATTTGCTTGCCTTCTGCCACAAATGTAGAGGAATGTAGGCTACAAAGAATTCTCCTTCACCTGTCTGAGGGCATCAGGAGCCATACTGCTTACTCATTAGCAGAAAGATTGGCACTTGTGACCAGGCTTTCTCTCAAGAGGAAGCGTCTCTTTGGAAAGGAGAATGAGAAGATATTGCTGTGTAGTATACCACCAGTAAAAGTTAAATATCTACCCTAAATCCAAGTGGAATTATGTCAGGATGTTGTAAAACTCAGTCCTAGTAACTCATTTCCTGAGTCTATAAATGCAATCATGTGACACTGTCCTGACAATCATAACTTTACAGTAGTTTTTTGCAGGATATTGTCAAGTGCAAGGAATCAACATGTAGATACATGGACAGCTACAAGGAAATAAGTGGATCTGTCAGTTCCAGAAATCCAATCTCGTACAAGCTGAAATGCTCACTTACCTTCAAGCTACAGTGTATTTTGATGTTTTTTAAAAAGGTGAAAAATGGAATGAAGAGTATGACAAGTCAGATGCCACATGTAAAACAAAGAACAAAATAGAAAGCTTTCCGTCCTACCGTTTTTTAAAGGGTTTACCTTTCAAAGTAGCCCATGTATACTGCTCAGCAGGTATATTTTTTCTTTAAAGACCTGAATATCGAGATAGAGTCAACTGTGCTGAAACCCACTCTCTCCAAAAATGAGAGTGCTTGCCAGTAAATCACAACTGTTTTACCATATGCCGTGCTGTTCTGCCAAGTATCACCAGCCTGTTCTACTTTTAAGCAAATTTCATTATAACATAGCTCAGAGCAATGCTCTTTAAAAAAGTATACTGAAAAATGCCAAGTTGTTTTTATATTAAAAATGTGACTTTGTTTTCCATGAAGATTTCAGACTGGTATTTATTGAAGAGAAAAATTTGAGAGCTCACCTTAAAAACTCACCACTCACTTCTGAGACTAAGATAACAGCCCTGTCATCTGCTCCATCACACAATAATGCCAATTGTTACTTTGAGGACTGTCCATTTCCCATCACTCCAGTGAGATCTCTAATCTAAGCACACCCATTAATCAGCCTCTCTGTTCATGCTAGTGAACAGAAATTCAGGATACAGCCATTTGTTTGGATACCTTTGCATGTGTGTGTTCACCCTTTTGTATCACAGAGGCTCAATCCAGTCAATTCTAAAAGTCTTCTAAGAAGTCATTAAGTCCTTTCAGCTTTTTCACAATGACAAATCTCAGCACCAAGTTTTCCATATAATAGCTGACAAGACTGGTCTTTAACTGATGAACTATCCAAAAACTAGTACAAATGCTGACCTGATTTAACCTCTGATCTCACTGGATTCATGAGGCAGGGAGAGTATGCAAATCAATCCAAAATCTGGCTTTAGATTCTCTTATTTTGCCCAGAAACAGATCAACACTTGGTGTTTTCACATTTTAGCTTAATGAATCATTGCTAAACCTATCACAGGTTAAAATAATACAGGCATTAGCTTTTCATTAAAAAAATAATTTCTTTCATTTACTCACATCCAATATTTTTCATGGCCAACAGTCAATCAACAACATGCCTCCTTCCTGGTACTGTTACAGTTCAGTGGACATTATAAACAACTAATTTGAAATTTTCAGATTTCAAGGTTTTAAAAAAAAGTCACAATCCATTGGGGCTTACAGCCTATGAATCATAGTACAGAAGTTATACATGCCATAGCAGTTTTGTTTTGGAAAAAAAAAATCAGATTTTTCATCAGACGCCAAATTATGATTTAAGGTTTCTACATGTATTTGGCTACACGATATTACATATATCCAATTGCTGTCTACTGGTTACTGGCTGTCACTGTTCATCCAGAAAATTATGAATAAAATTAAATGCCACAGTACAGACTGAAAAGCCAGCTAGTTCTAGGGTCATGCTATGTAACTGATGTTCAAAATTCAATTTTTATGAATATATGAGACTGCTTGTATTTAATTTCCTTTGTAATACATTTTCACACACATTCTCACATGCCCTTCTATAATATTAGGCAATTTCTAAAAGCCTTTCTGTTCTAGATCCATAACTTGCTTTTCTAGGCATTTTCATTCTTATTGCTCCCTTCTTGTACAAACCTGGATCAAAACTATTACCATTCTTATTTTAAGGGCTATATTAAAATTAATAAGGGCTTTAAGGACTAAGACTGTATATGTTCAACCTGTCACTCTGTTTTTGTCCATCCACATCCTTTCTCAACCCATCAGCTTCAAAAGACAGCTACAGAGAACAACATTCATAATGGTTCTTTTGTCCTCTACTGCTGAAAAAGCAAAGTAAATAATTTTAATATTATGATACTGAACTTTTATTCTGAATCCTATTGAAACACTACTGAAGCACAAATTAGGCTATTTAGTCCATGACAACAATTTTTTGTAAGATCTCTTTTCAATCCCATTTTTAAATGCCTCAGCTCTGCCTAGACTTTCCATTTGGAATTAGCTATATGAATTAATCCTCTTTATAACATGTATATAGTGAAAGGATAACTGCTAATAGCCTATTCCACTGTGCCCTGTTAAGTTTAATTACACCTTTCCAGAAATAAACCACAGTCCCCAATATTTCAAAGAAACACCAAGTGCTAAGGTCTTTAGATGAGTTTCTAGATCAAATGCCTTTTCATTCTTGCCCATTTCCATGAAAAGGTTACATCGTCTCTCATACCCAGTTTGAGACTCAAGTGTCTCCCAATAATTGAAGATATTTTAGATGCCTATTATTTCAATTACAATTGTGTCTTCGGTAACACAACTTTTCCAGTGTTACTTATAAGGGACGACACATTGTTGAGCTGTTTCTAAACAGAGTCAGGCACAGTATGGCTTAATGTGGAACTTTTTATTAAAACATTGCAGTTTTGGGAATACATTACTCTTTCTTACTATGCACAGAAGACTTGAGCGAACTAGTAACAACTGAACAGAAAAGGGAACAAACTCTGTTTGCTTCTTTCTCAGATCTCTGTTGTGGGTCTGCAACAGTACGAAAACAACCTGGAAGTTCCTAGATGACCTTACAGATCAATGGCTCAGATTTGAAATACTTCGGTGCAGTAGAATTTCTATGCATGTCTGCAACACGTATTAATGCCAGCATTGCATGTCACTTTAAAAAGCCAGCCAAATAAGCTGATTTTAAGGAATGGGAGTATTCTACTGAGCAAGTATAGGAATGGAAACAAAGAGCAGATTGATGGTTGATGACTTGCCCCCAAAGCACAATAAACCTATGTCAGAACACAGACAGAAGAATAATTGACAAATACTAGCCTTGCACTAGAAAAACCACTCATCTAAGTTTATAACTGATGCTTTCTAGTAACCAGAGAACTACAGATAAAATACCCACTTTCTTCCCAACTTTAACCCAGCAGGAAGAAACAGAACCAGATGGAGCTGGTTGTCAGAGGACAGCACCGCAAATATGCAAAGGTACACACTTTTTAACTCCTAGTCCAAAGGAAATTTTCAATTCCTTTCTTTTGAATTGCATAGGATTAGTATAAAATGAATTTTCCACATTTATTCCCACTAGTGTCCCATAGGCTATCAGTAATTAACATTAGGCATAAAATGCAGTCAGAACTTTATACAGATCCTCTCTCAGGCTATGGCCCTACTCACCATAGCCTATCCCTGTTCATAGTTGTAACCTCTCACTTTAACTGAGCTGAACATTGTTTTATACAGTGAGACATACTACAATAATTTTGAGCCAAACATGCTGAGCCCAGGTGACTTTTAGCATTTATCAGAGTGAAGGATTGAGAGCTATAGCCTAGACAGACACTGTGGGAAGCTGCTTTGTAACATTCTTGCAACTGTCTTAATGAACAGTTAAACCCTACCTAGCTTTCTGATGCCAGATCTTGAATCGGTGTTAATCAAGCCTACTTTTCTAAGGGAAATTTTAGAGATGCTTTACATGAACAGATACCACAATTAGAAACTGTATAAACAGATCTTTAAACAGTACTTCAGTAGAATCAACTTTAATAAGAATGCAAAAGTGCACACTTCTGTCAATGTTTCAGTCAGATGCTAATTAAGGAACTATTCAAATGCCTGTCTTCAAGGATCACTCTTGAAAGCACACAGATTAATTCTAGAAGAAAAAGAAGATGCTAACCTGGCTATGTAATTGCTATAGTGGTAAGTTATGAGCCTTGCATTGAGAGCTGCTGCCAACTGCCTCCTGGTCACAGATTGTATCTACTTTTGTTTTTCAGTAAAGTCAGTGAACCACAGCTGGATTACATCAGACCACTAGGAATATATACACTGAAGAAGTCAAGGACCACATTTGATTTTTGCCTCTGGTGTGAAGATCTCCAGGCAAATTGATTGAACAAATTTGAAAGCTAGTGGATTATTACTATTCCCCATAGGCCAACTTTGCCATTTCCAATAATGCCAGTTTATACTCAGATCATTAATATGTATTTCTTAAATACAGGGAGGCATTATTTCTCTGGTTTTTATTTTTCTATTGTGATTTGGAAAAGCCCATTATTTACTCTAGCAAAAAGAAAAAATAGAACTGACTTGCAGCACTGACACCTTGAACCACTTCTACTAAATGAAATGCCTGATTAAGTAAAAGTTAGAAAGGTTTGAAGAAACTAAGCCTTACCTATCAAAAATATTTTCTAAGTAAGTGAATCCACAAAAACTTAAACCAAATAAACTAACCACAGTGCTAAATGATTCATTTGCTACTTTTAGTACACATTCTCAGAATAGCCTTGTCTGATTTACCTTTACATCAGAAGAAAAAAGCTTGAGAGCTGTCAAACATTTAACATTTAGAATGACTTGATGGCAGAAAAAGTAACTTTATGGTAACATTTAAAAGCCTGGGCTGCACACAGGGTGAACCTATTTCCAGATCACATTTAGATGTAACAGATATACAATAATGGAAGTAGTTTGGACTAGAGAAAATAATGTATGCAGTGTATAAACACAAGATACCTTGTTTTGAAGCAAGCATTACAGAAATACTTTTGAAGAATGAATGTCAAACAATTTAACCATAAATCTACTAAAATAAGCTTGGAAAATGCAGTGTGAAAGGAAAGGAGATAAAAACTATTTAAGCTTAATAAAGCAGCACTGTGTTTTTAAGAAGATGCAGTTGCAAACTTCTGTAACAGGCTGGGGTTAATTCACAAGTTCTCTGTTTATCATATTGACCAACAGGCCAACCTGATCTAACTGAAGTTGCTTTGAGCAGAGGTTTGGGCTAGGTCATCTCCCAAGGTCTTTGCTACTTTAAAGAAGGGACAGAACCCTTGATTTTGCAGTCAAAAATCCTTGACCATGTAAAATCTTCCTCCTACCTTAAAGCAAGATTGCAATGTGGCAGATGAAATTTGCCTTTTGTGTTGGAAATGGGGGATTACAGAGGATACATAAGTCTCCACCTACTTTCACAGCTTTGAGTACTTCTTCTTGCTCTCTGTATGCACAGACAGAAACACTCTCCAACAGTAAGGTATAAAGGTCATTGATTTCATTCTGTTTCAGGTCAGGAGTCTTCCAAAAAATCAGATCCTCTCCAAAACTTTCTACTAGAAGGGAATTCAATGGAGAATGAAAAGCTAATTATAAAAAAAAAAAATGTGCCTCTTTGTATGTTTCTTTGTTGCTTGTTACTCCAGATTAGATCTAGCTGCAAGAGGAGGAAAGTTACATTTAAACACTATAAAAGTAAACATTAAAATCTTACTAAAATACATTCTCCTATCACTAGTTTTCACTTATTATAGTGTAAGTCTTGCTTAGATAGCAGAACTGAGCTATTACACATCTTGAGTGAAGGTTTCATAATACAGCACCCCATCCACTTTCTCATAGACTTCTCTAGAGTCTAGCTTCACATGTATTTGTTTCCACATAGCCATAGCCACCAGCTAAAATGGCATCATTTCTGGGCCACAGCATACAAATTGAACAGCACAATGTCTAGCTAGCAAAGAAGAAATTTCATCTCACTAATATTAACAGCATTTTCTTGTGCGAGAGACACTAAAATTCTGTATTTCACCTCTGTTCCCAATTCAGATAGTTTAGCAGATCCCTGTATCATATGAATTGTTGGCATTACACAAGTTACTACAGGAAACTAAGCCATATGAAACAAATCCCTGTCTATAGAAAAAAGTTGTCTTCTGTTAGCTATAGAAGCAATGTGGAACCAAAAATCCCCTTAAGCTGCATAGAAACAAAAATCCTACAGTGATTGCATAGCAGGTCATCATGACTACAATTCATCACAGGAGTGAGAAAAAGTAGATTCCAGACTTAATGTCATTCACATTGAACAGCTGCATAAACTGCAGTATAGCACAGCTATCAATAGTATGATTTCTAGTTCTTCTCTATAAGAAACACAGGCATGTGCCATGAGAAACTCATACCCCTTTATCATGTCTTACATAAAAATTACCTCAGATACTCAACACCTCATGATAACAGCAGTGATAAAACCTATGCTTGACTATGAAGCAAGAACACTTCTGACATCACAAGCTCAGTATAGTAATCAATTTCAGCTCCACAGTCCCTAAAACTGAGTATGTTCCAGCTCTTCCATCACAGAACCTTCTACCATCCAAAAATCCCCAACTAATTGATGCCAATCAATTGCAAGCAAATTACTCAAAGCAAGCAGCTGAAATATTAGTGAAAACCCACAACAGAGGACAAGATTTTCTTCAGTCAGAAAGCAACACATATTTGGTATAAGAAGTAATCCATTTTTACTGGAGGACTATTTTTTTTCATAAGTAGCTTATAACCTAAACACCTATCTCCTAAGAATCTTCTAAAGAGACAGAAACAAGAGACCCCATAGCTTTGGCACTGAACAGAACTATAGGGCCAGCTACACAAGTATTGCAGCCTACCAATGTTGAACATTTCAATAAATGGTTAAAATCCCTTATTATACTTGAGTGGAATGAAATCTATGTTCTCATAGCCATCTAGTAGTTATGACAAGCATTAAGATTTAACCTTTTATAGTTTCTCTATGTGTATACTTTGTATATGATAGCTTCTGCAGTGATCTCCAATCATATTGAATCACACTGATACATTTTTATCTATCAACTCTACTGAAGATGAATGAGCAGTACAAGGGCTCAGGAGCAAGGAGATAATTAATGCTATATGGTGTATATATATATATATATGCATATACCTTTGCAGTGCACTATTAATAGCAAGATCATAACTACACAGGACAGCAAACATCCTGGACTCATAGAACAAGAAATTTGTGAGTTTGAGCCAGACAGAACCATTTTCTTTTCCATAGCCATTACAGAACAAAGGGTTTCAAACAATAAGACACTTTTTTCTACTTTTCTTTAAGTACTAGTACCTCTTGATTTGTATCAGGACAGTACCACTGCCCAACATTTTTCACTTCAAGAACCCAGCCACCAAAACCCTCCTAGGTGAGAGTTTCATAAGATGCAAGACTACAGGGAGGAAGAAGATTCAGCTAGAAGTCACATAATCCAATATCCTGTCTTGCTAATACTTATTTGCCTATGCAGTCCTCCTGGTGCTTTTGCACCTGTTGCCTCCTCTTGGCTGGGATGCATCACTCCAGAGCTTTAAGGAGGTCATCATTGAAGTTCAACGCACTTTCTTTGGCCCCTCTTCCTTCCAGGGTTTTATCCCATCCCACTCTATCAAGCAGATGAGGCCAAAGTCTTCTCTCCTGAAGTCCAGGGTAATGAGCTTACTGTATGCCCTCCTCACTACCAGCTGTAAGAAAATGAGTAGTAGGCAAAAGTTGTAAAGTTGCAAATACAAATACACAAATGCGTTTTGGATTACGCTTGAGAAAAATGCTTATTCGGCAAGACATTAAGATCAGCAAAATGTAAAACTGCTCTTTGCAAGAGCTTCAAAATCCCAAGTTACTGGTCTCTGTTTCATAGCATTGTGTACTTGCACTCAGAAACTGATAACCTAACTCTTAACTATATTACACCTGAATAGCTTTAAACATGCAATTTCACTAATATTTTCTACTGAGAAAAGACTCTTGTTCTTAAGACTAGAGTGCACAACCCATTTAGAGCAATGTTGGCAAAGGCTTGTCTCTAACAGTCCACCCCTTCATCCTGCACAAAATTCTGGTTTGCTGACTTACATGGAATTAATCATCATCATAAAGAAGTTGACTAATGTTACTTCTGAAACACATTTCTTAAAAAAATAAAAAATAAAAAAATCCAATTTTCTCAACAGCGTTACAGATTCTTATTTTTATCTAGTCTGTGTGAGAAGGCTGACAAATACTATGCACTATTCACAAGCTCATGTATCAGAGTACTTTACTCCCCAAGTCTGATATGAATTCCTAGATAGTAAGAGAAGGGTGGGGTGGGGCTTGGGGAGATATCAAGAGGAAGAGAAGCAATTACTGTAGCCAAGTTAATATGGTAAGCACCAAAGTACCAGAAAAAAATATTTTCAAGAGTATCTTGTGAATGAATGTGAGTGACAGAATGTCAGGGAGCTGAACTTCACAGGGAGAACAGAAGTAGACTCAAACTCCTTCCACCATTTACACACACACACACAAAGACTTACACTAGAGATATATTTGTCTTCCCTTTGCTCTATTACTGCAAAATATTATTTCTGACTCTTACTGTCTAGCTAAAAACAGTCAAAGGAAACATAGAATTTCACATGAAACATAACAGAACTCTGGGAATACTGGTATCAAGTATCAGATAAATTAAGAACCTGCTAATTTCCTGTTCATTATAGTAATTTTATTCTCTACTTCTTACTCTCCCAGTTTAGATAAGGCAGTGTACATAAGGTATCTAATGGAAATTATGGTCTTGTCAGAGCTGACAGAAGTAACACATGTTGCAGCTATACTGTAAGAGTTACTGCATTTTAGGATATCCTCCAACCACAGCATTGGAGGAATACTAGAAAGACAGACTGATTTCTAAGCAGTCAGCTAAAAAAACAAAGGCAAGTTCTGTTTGAATTCCTGCAATTTCCAGTTCACATGTTCCTGGCACTTCTGCTTGCATGAAAAAGAAAGAATTCACATTCCAGCATTTTTATTTACAATACATTTTCCTGCTAAACTGAAGACAAAATTTAGCATCCAACTGAAAAAAAGCCGACAGTTTAATCATCCTGTGGAATGCAACAGATGTATTTGTCTTTGTGCTATTACATTAAAAGTTCAGAATTCTTATCCAGAATCTTTAAAAAAGGCATAAACATATTTGAGGATAAAACATTTTGCAAGTTCATTTCGTTTTTTTCAAGCTGTTTTTGTCAGTAAAAACCAAAGACTGATGTTTTTCATGTGACTGCTCATATAATTTCTGAAAGATAAGTAAAAATATCATCTGATAACAATTTCAATTTCGCTTTAAAAATACCCACTGAATACTCAATTGACCTTAGACAATCACTTCTGATTTTTCACTCGACCTGATACATCCCCTGTATCCATTAGCCATCCAATAGCCACTTAATAAAATTTTTCATATAGAATTTGTAGCAAAAAATCCACCAGCATATTCTGTAAGATTTAAACACTATAAATAGCTGCAAATATTTATTTTCCAAACACATATCAAGTAATAATATTCATATACTGCATGGCTCCACTTCATTAGAAATGTGTATCTCCAGAAACCAACTGCAGATCATACACAAGTTTTCTACAATCAAATTTGCATTGTAATTTCTAAAAAAAAAAAAAAGAAAATCAATTACACTTAAGAAGCAATTACCTATTTTGAAGAACAGTATAATTTATTTCCCCCTAACTGAAGAACATAACATATGTAAATAAGGAGCAGCACATAGGCATGACTGCTGCAAACATCAACAACCGTGCTGAAATGGAAACTGCAGCAGCATTAACTGGATAATACATTACAACAGCATTTAAAATTGTGCACTTCAAGTGAGCTGTAGAGTCTCTCAGTTCAGCACAGGGCTGACCTGGCACTAGCCAAGCATGGGGTTTTGCATACCTTCACATTTCTGCACCATTCTTTATCACACAGAGTGACTGCCTCATATTAATTTAAATCAGTTTTGTTTTAAGCTACCTGAAGATTAACAATGAAACTGATAATTAAAAAATAAAATTATTTTTAATTAATTCAAATTAATTAAAAAAGGTAAAAAAAATCTAACCAGTGAATTACAACATAAATCTCCATCAAGACATCAAGACATCAAGCCCTCAAACACCAGGAGAACAAATGAGAATCAATGCCATTTAAGATGCATATGAGAGTAGGATAAGCACAGGCAAAACAAACCTCAAGTTAGGAAGAAAATTCAATAGGCTGAATGCACTAGGTAGCTAATGCATGCAGCTGGACTTCGGTTACATTCCCTTCAAAACCTTACTTGTGTTTAACCTGCAGCAGTACTGAAAAGAAAGGCAATACAACAAAAAGGAAGTGTTACAGTAAAAGAATGAAGACTGGGCAATAGGCCCCTGTCATTGTGCAGCTGAACATCACCTTGTATCCTAGGAAACACCAAGATAGTCCAAACACCACCACATCCCTTCCTCAAGTTACAATTCAGCTTCACTAACCACATCACCACTGCTCATCTGTTCAAGGCTTTAGGACCCCAAGGGGTTTTTTCACATTTAGTAAGGCTTCTCTCCTTAGCCACTTCTCTTCATATGCCTTTCCTGTCCTTTCAGTAAGAGAGTAATTTATCTCAGTTTTATTGTACATAAATATAGCACTCTCCACACACAAATCAAGAACAACCTGAACAAGCCAGCAAGCTCAAGTACAGGAAGAACAGGACAAGGTAGTCTCATCTCCTTCTTCTACTATCAGCCTTCACTCAGATGTACAGTGAAAGATGCACACAGAATCTTTGAGCTCTGTGTTCATCCAATCATATATAAAGAAAAACAAAGAAGGAATAAATAGGAACAAAATTAAGCAGAGTGGGAAAGAAGGAATCAGACAGACAATATATACAGAGAGGAGAAAGCAAAAAAAAAAAAAAAATCACTGAGAACTGAAACCAAGAGAGTGACAAGAATAAGGGAGGGGCTGGAAAACAGAAGTGAAGACAGAACACAAGAGAGAGTGACAAGAATAAGGGAGGGGCTGAAAAACAGAAGTGAAGACAGAACACAACATCTTATACATGTATTCACTGGGCATCTCATAAAAGAAAGCTGTTGCTATGCCACTTAGTAATATGGCACTCTTCAGAATAAGATCCAATTGAACATATTAGTTCCAGGGAGTTGAATGTGTGACATACCACTTGAACAGATTTGCATTTGTATTAATTTTTAAACAAGTTATTACCAGCACATTCATCATCCAAACATTCTAAATGGGAAAACCATTTAGATGGCAGATGCCTTACACAAGAAGCAACCACAGAGTGGGTTTTTCCCCACCTCCTCTTTCAATACACCTACAAGCATCTTAACATTACAAACAGGTAATGAAATGTTACAAAAAAATAATTAATAAGGGTTTGGGTTTTTTCCTACTACCGACACTCCTCTAGCCTTCAATCAAAGCCACATATACTGAAGATTCTCCCTGATGAGTTTCACTACTTCTTGCAGGGGGCAACAAAGATATTGGCAGGTAACAAAGGACTGATATAACTGAGAAGTGCAGATTCAAATATTGGATTTCAGATGGATTACATAAATTGGGGATCAAGTTGATATTTCACTGGGGACTATGTACAGAACGTTTTCAAAACCACCCCAGAAATAACATTGCATTTTATGTATGTATAGGTATACATACATGCATATATATATAAATGGTTTTCAAACTAGAAACTAAAAAATACTTGCAAATTCCCTTACAAGGTACTTTGAGTATTCATAGTAAATCTAATTTCATATAGCTTTCTCTAAGTGTTAATCTAAACATACTCTGAACATGTCTACTTCTGTATTTTCTCAGCAGACCCATATCCCAATGGCCAAAGTTCAGACAACACATCCACAGCAGGACCCTAGAAACTTAAAAGTTCATTTCCTCACTTAAACATGCCTTTCCAAAAGAGTGAACACGAACCATTTTGGGTATTTCCAGTAGTCCTTCTCAGAAGGTGAAACACACCTAGATAGCCAAAATTTACATCATGCCCATGAAACAAAAAAGGATACTAAAAAAAAAAAATAATTGTACTTGTTTAGCAACAGTAGTGCTTCAAGCCAACAAAGGAGAGCAGTTGTTCTCCCCTGCCTCCTTTTACACTGTGCTGCATCATTCATTTGCTAACCCAGCAATTAGTTTTTCAGACCTTCTGGCATCATGAGGTAAGCAGTGCCAAGGAAAAAAAAATTAAAAAAAATTCCAAAGACCCTGAAGGTTAATCAAAGAACAAAGGAGATGGAACACACACACACAAAGAAAACATTAATGCCAAGACTGAAGATGGTTGTCACAATTCCTGAGCAACAATGGGTCAGCATTTCCAAATGATGATCCGATAATACAGTAACTGACAACTTGCCAAATGATTGTTCCCTAAAGTTTTGAAAGTTTATAAATTACTAAGTATATTTTAATTTAAAAAGCTTAGAATATTTAACTATCCTGTATGGTGTTACAATGTTCTTTATAGCAATAAATTCCCACACTGTTCTGTAAAGTTCTTGCACAAAATTCGCTATAGGCCTGGAAGAAGGCCTATATTAAATATTTATAGGAGCATGTTTTGCATAATATCTGAAGATTAAATTAAATATTCTGAATAGGACTTCAAATCCTCCCAACATTAACTAGTTTTGCACTTAATAAAGTAAACAGCTAAACTTCACTGATTTCAACAAAAGTAGGGTCTGCTAAAGGCAACTGGACTGCTCTGCCTTCCTCTGCTCAAGTTTCACACTTAAATCAATGCTGAATTATAAGTATGCATTCCAATACCTTAAAATTCCACCAGGCATGCTAAGGGTACTTTAACCTGCACAGTGATTCTATTAGTCATTTTCTATTTTAAAAGTATATTTTCTATATTGCTTTCCTACAATACCTGAAGAACTTTTAGCACATTCAGGGGAGCTGCAACAGAACACCCATTCTAGTAATTCTTCCTCCATGGGATACTCTTAAAATCAGGGTCTAAATAAACTTCAAAGATAAGGTTTTGGTATATTCTCTTGCACTAAATTTACCAAACAATTCTAACCTTTTAAAACCAGAATACTGTCTCTCTTCCCCAGCTTGGAAAGACCATTATTTCTGTAGCCTCCCTTTTAAACCACTACTCCATAAAGTTTAAGACTTGTAATCTGGCTGCTCACCTGCAGACCTTCACTTCTAAGTCTGTATGGATCTATAGCTAATACTTCAGTATTACTTCAGTATTGCCTATAGATAAAAAAGCAGAGGAAAACATTCAGACTTCATTCTCCATATAAGGTGGTTGTAAAGGAGAGATTGCAAGTAATAGCTCGTACCCACAAAAGTGGGAAAGGCTGTAAGTAGCACAAAGGAGTTTTATGACACTAGAAGAACTCTCTCTTTTCAATGCCTCAATTACTTTTTTCTTCATATCATCATTGCAGTTTTGCTATACTTGTACCTTCCAAAAGCTTCCTTTTAGAGAAAAGGAAGAACGAACCACCTTTTAAACAGCTAACCCCATCAAACACTTGAATACTAATAGCTTTTGTATTGAGTCTCTCCTACCTCATACTTATCTTCTATTTCAATTTCAAAACTTGCAGATGATAGCATTCACAGATTGCCTAGTGATCCATGAATTTAGTCTTCATATTACTGTTCTACCTAGAGACTAACATTGTAAAACTTTTTTAAAATTCTGTATGCTAGATACGATCCACTATTTGTGTCTGCAAGAGCAAAGAAGCTTCACTATGTTCTTGTTCTTTCTCATTTTTTTTCCACATGACACACAGTAATTTTGGGGTTTGATTTATTTTTGTAGATCTTAAGCTTTCATGAAGAGAAACAAAAAGAAATATATACTTCATAAAATCTTTAAACCTTGTGGCTAAGGTTTACATGGTTCCAGAATGTTCAAGTGGTATCAAGAAATGGTCTGGAAACTCATGGATTTAAAAGCTAACAGAGGCAATTAAACACCACAACATCCTTCATGGTTCAAGACACCCTTCCCCTAGTGATAGATCAGTAGACCCTGGAACCATATTCTGAGAAACTTCACTACACCTTTTTTTTTTTCCCCCTCCTAGGTACTGATGCTGAACATCCTACAGGAAACAAAACACTAAGGCTAGAGACACTTCTGCTCTGGCCTAAGAAAAACATTCTTGAATTAGAGATCCTAGCCTAGAATATAGTATTAAAAATGTAGAAATCTCTGGTGGAAAAGAAACAAACATCCTGTTGCATGGTTACAGACATTTGCTGGCAAAAGACTCCAAGGCTTCCATATTGCTTTTTTCTATTACTATCTTAGTTGGTCATGCAACTATCAAATCCCCTGCAAAAAAAAAACCCAACAAACAAGTTCACATCGTTACATTAATTCACTTATGTCCTGTGTGTGGCCTTTATTTTGAATTTGTATGCACCACAGTACTGGCACAGTTTAAACTCCCTGAGTAATACTGCACTAGAGTTTCTGGCAAGATTAAGGGGAAGTGGATTTTTGGAAAACCCTTGAAGCACTTTCTTTGTAAATGGCCACAGGATGCTTAATGGAATAAGAAGCATTTCTCACAAGTCAGCTTTTCAGTGTAGTTTTTACTACTTGAACTTGAACAGAGGTCTAAGATCCTTACATTCCAGGGTTACATTGAGATTTTGCCTTGGAGTTCACTTTCTGATTACAGAAAAGACTTTAAATATAATTAATCATAGAATGGTTTGGGCTGGAAGGGACCTTAAAGATCATCTACTTCCAACCCCCTAATGTGGGCAGGAACATCTTCCACTAGACCAGGTTGCTCAGAGCTCCATCCTACCTGGGCATCCACAGGGCATCCACATCTGGGCAACCTGTTCCAGTGTCTCACAATCCTCACAGTAAAGAGCCTCTCCCCAATACCTAATCTAAACCTACTCTCTGTCAGTTTGAAGCCATTCCCCCTTGTCCTGTCACTACACACTCTTGTAAATAGTCTATTAAGGGGGCGTATCAAAACTATTTGATTTCTTATTTTTATTTCCAGGAGTTTGGTTTTTTCTTTTTCCCCCAGAACACACAAAAGTGACTAGCTCACTTCTAACTAGCTCTAAGCAAAAGTATTTTACATAGCTGGTTTGCAATCACATATTGAACTCTAAAGCTGCAAATTTGCAAGTATTTTCTGAGAATCCATCTAAATAAATTATCTCCACTAAAATACTAGGTTTTCAAAATTTCACCGGGGACATGCTCCCTCCAACATAACACATATTTCCTAAGTGATCTGTGAAAAATGAACCAGCAGCTCATCTTAGCTCCTTCACCTACATTTTCTTTCCACTTTCCAGAGCTCACAAATGATTTTTCACTTTCCTTTACTTACTAGTGAACTAAGACTTTTAGTAAGGACAAAGAAAAAAAAAGTCCAAATCATTAACATAATTTCCTTCCCCTATTAATTGCCCCAGAAATACTGTTAATTTTTTGGGATACATATTTCCAAGACAGGCATATGAAGAAGATTTAGAGAACTTTGCATGCTTCTGCTGACAATGCCCTCCTTGGGATCAAGAATGAAATGTGAGCATCAGAAATTTCACTACAGAGTCACAAATCTCAACTGCAAGAAACTGCAGCTGTGTTGCTACAGTTATCAAAAAATGCGTAAATCTTGCACTCAATAGTGACTGGAAATCAATTTTAGAACAACCCTCCTATTCATATACATGGAAAACACTTTTACAGATAAGAGAGAAGGGCATTGATTTTTAGGCAAAATATAAAAATCTGAAGAGCAACTAATTACTGGAGTCCATCATGTAAGAGTTTAGAGTCTGATGTCCTCTGGTTTACTGTGTAAGGTCTAATGTGATACAAACCTGATCTGGGATTCCTACATAGTTCTCTGTCTTACAGCAACAGAGGACCACATCTTGACACCACCCAGTGATAAATTATATATCACATGGCATAGCAAATTATCTACAGAGCAGACTTACCTAACAGAATAAAAGTCCAAAAATATGCATATTTTTTTATTTCTACAGCCTTCCAAAAGGCCTTTAAAAAAAAAAACAAAACCCACAAAAAGCCAGAAGACTGTCATTCTTACAGCCTTCAAAGGAAAATGAGTTAATTTTAGTTTATATTACATTCAAGAATGCATTTAATGAACTAATGATGGCTTTTACCAGAAGATAATAAGCAGGCTCCAGACTTTGACAGTAAACTTTCATTTGATTATTTTAGCAGAAAATTTCACCCACTGTACCATGCAACATGATATAACTGTGTCACATGAAATAGCACTGCCAGCTTCTGGTGTATGGTCCAGGAAGATGAGAACTGGAATTCTGAAGTATAATGAGCTTCTCCTACTAAAGAACCTCACAGCCTTCTGAGTTAAATGTTGGTAGCATTGTAAATGTGCAAGTGAACATAGTACTTATTTTAGACTCACACAACAGGGATTTGTAACTCAGAATAAAAACCCATTGGTGAAGAAATTGAGGTGAGCTACTGCTTCCAAAGAAAAACAGGTGTCAAATACATTCATGATGTAATACCAATTTTATCATTCTGGAAGACCACAGGGTTCAATAAATGACAAGCTGCACAAGTAATTCATCTTGGCTTGATGTACCAATCACCATTACCTCCTGCTAAAGTAGGATTCCTTAAGGCTAGCAACATGCTCTTTCTCACCTACTTCTCCAGTAGCAGAATGTTTACTTACAGGTAGATCATTTTTCACTGGCTTCCAATTTCAGAAATGCAGTCAACAACAAAGATTGGATTTTGTCTTGCACACTTAGTCACTTAGCAATCAAATAAGCCATTTGCAAATGGTCTCCAGAAAAACTATAATCATCTGCAAAACATTCAAATAGCCAGTTCAGTTGTAGCAATAACCACAGAAACTAATGACAGATGCAATTATTAAGCTTGTATGCATGTTTAAGAATTACAAGTGATCAAGCTAGCTGTTTTGAGTAATAAATACAAATTTAACCACATTTGCACAAAACCAAACCTTAGTAGTTCAAGTTTACCCACATTACTTTCAAGGGGATAACAGTCTATCTGTGGTTAAGAAATGTGCAGGTAAAGCC
Source organism: Acanthisitta chloris (assembly GCF_000695815.1). Lineage (NCBI taxonomy): Eukaryota > Metazoa > Chordata > Aves > Passeriformes > Acanthisittidae > Acanthisitta > Acanthisitta chloris. The sequence continues at coordinate 49,795 of NW_008689916.1, read as the reverse complement.
ACAGTTTCATAAGCTAAGTAGATTCAGAGGTGTCTGACAGTAGGTTAATCTGCTTTAACAATGCACTCACACCATCTCCTTTCTTGCCACAAATACTCTCATCTTGCTACACAGCTACCCAGACCAATGAAAGGGCTGGCCAGGCTAAGATCAAACAGTGATTAAAGATCTCTAAAATATCTTTTTGGAACTTGACCTGGTTCCAAAGCTCAGGTATTAAAGGGAAGCTTCATGGACCTGCAGCCACTGCACAGGGAAAGGAGGAGAGTGCCTCTTGGGCAAGAAGCCCACAGCTTAACAACTGCATTTTGAATTCACAGAGGCAGCCCAATGGTAGCAGTAACTTGGCAAAAGTGGCATGGGCTTATGTTTACATGAAAGGACACTCTTACAGTTAAGTTACTGAAATTCTTAAACTCTGAATTCAGTGAGTAGCTCTGTCACAGATACTTCTGAAGGTCAGATAAGTGATTTTTATCCTTTTATGCAGGTGTCCCATTTCTGAGATGGCCACCACAGCAAAACTAGTTTGCAGACTTCCTCTGTCCACTCATCTGCTGTCTCCTTATTTTACCAGGACAGCTGACTGAGCAACTCCACTAAGCAAGTTTTCCAAATGGTCCACATTAAAGAGATGACTCATATTTCCTAAGGTAATTGCTCACAAGGGTGAGAAAAGTGATGGCATTTAGCTTCTTGAACAGTGTAAAGTGAACCACACCTGCTGATTCTTCAGTAAGGAGCAATATGCTAGTTCATGAACACTTGTACTAGAATATACCTTACAATAAAAACTATTTGCTGGACAGACTCTTTTCAACACCAGCTCTAGAATTTAAAATAAAGCTCCCAGGTTATATCATATTTATTGACCATTTGACTACAGGATATATCAAGATTTTATTAGAAATTAATTTTCTCCAAATCATTGTAACCAAATTCAAGTCAAGCAGAAACAAAATGGCTATTTGTTAAATTAAACAAATAAATGCATTTACTTCCCCCCAGTCTACCAGTATATTTTGCATATGACTAATCTTCTAGTCTTCCCTCAAGTGCTACAATCCTTGCCACCCTGAGTGGCAGCAATTTGAATTAAAAACAAAACAACACTAACCTTTCCCCTTTCATTACTGCCTTCTCTTGTACTACATGCATTTGCCTTCTTCAAACTAAAACAAGCCTAGTGTTAAGAAGAAACCTCACTTCTTTGTTAGAGGTTTTAAACAGTGGCATCTATTTCTGGAGAATGCAGAACCCTGACTGTGCTAATAAGCATCCTGCGCCTCTTCCATGGGTACTACTTTAACCCACTTCCCCCATCATAAAAGCTTTTCAAGCTTTATCACCACAGTTTTACTGCAGTAGTGTAGAAAGGACCAAGTTCCATCCCATGTTTGCCATCATTCAGCCAGTCATTAAAAAGGTTTAGGAAACATGTTCAAAGATTGTTTTTCATAGAACATTTTTCTTCTCCCAGCTTGTCTTCTGCATCCTCTGTGGAAATGTCTGCTCAATACCTAGACATTAAAGTAACTTTGCCAAACCTCCCTGCTCCAAGATCCAGTTTGCAAGTGTGTCTGAAGTTACCACAGCATTCAACTCCCTGAGCAGAATCCCTTGTAGTGTTGCTATGACAGCCCCCAGCAAACCACTGGATGGAGACAGGAAACTAGGTAGAACAGGAGAAAGAAAAACCCCTCAATCGTTTTCCTGCAGTCATTAATATAAAACTTTAATATTCTGCCTACAGCTGATGCAGGAGTAATAAAATCCTTGCTTTATTCCCTAAAAACTTAATAGTTCTGTATGAAGTCACTCAGCAGTCCCATGACCCTTTTCTCTGATCCCCAAACTTAAAGAACAAATATTTGTTGTCACTAAGATCTAGAAGCAACAGTGAAAAATAGGACTTACAACTAAAATAAGAACATTTAGGCATGTTTAATTGCTCTTTTCTTCCTTGCTCCCCAGCTGAACAATATTTAACTGAAACCTATTACAAAGTAGAATAGAACACTTAAGTAGTCTTCAGCAGTTAGTTATGCAGCCTCATTTTGCTGCACACAGCAATAGGTAATAAGCTGTGTTACCTGAGGAACAAAACCATCCAACTGGAGATGATAGGAGGGCAGGTAACTTCTTAAAACATTGTCACAAATTATTGTTCTGTTCTCTAAATATAACTCCTTTCATCCGTGCCTGATCACACCCACATGAAAATGAGTGCTTTGTATTTAAGCACTACAACATGCAGGCACATATACACATTCACTCTACTGCAGCACAGTTTTGTGTATCCTACCTATTTCCTTTATTCACTTTTTAAATTCTAATGAGTTTTAGCATCAATATCTTTATATCAGCTTTGAAACAGTTATGGTAGCTAAAATAACTGAATAAAACACATCTTCTGTATATAAATGCTGTTTTAAATATTTCAAAATCTTCAGATCTTCTGCCTTTATTAGGCAGATGAGAATTACACTTACTAAAGCTGCAGGATGGCTTTGAATACTTCCATCCTGCTCTTTTTCCAAAAGGACCAGAATATTTTGTATTGATATGCATTCATTTTCAACATACACATACTGAACTAGGTTTTTCAAGTTAATTAAACAAAAGCCAGATACATCAGTTTTGCAACCCTTTTTAAGACTCAGCAACACCCAGGGCTTCCCGGGCATAGGCAAGCATTCAGAATTTGAGATCACAGGAAGCTGCAGAATCAGAAAACTGGCTACTCTGCTTTCCTCAGTACCTTCTTCTTAAATTTAAATTCTCAATTTAGATTGTTTCAGGTGGGTTGTTTTCCTGGGCTTTTGTCCCCCCTTTTTGAGTCCTGTGTCCCCTCTAGCAGGTGCTCTCATGAATCACCACTTTCCATTACAGTTAAGCACAGGGACACAGGAGACTCATAAGCAATATAATGTTTTTGAAGAGTCATGATGCAATAGCCTTAAGTCTCCATGCAAATAAATAATGTATTGCTATGCATATAGAGGAAGACAGATTCAATTCAGTATGCATCCTTTTATAACTTCAGCTAATGTCTTTTAAGATCAGTATTAGAACTGCACAAGAACAGGCCTTTTGGAAAGATGAAAGCCATTCAGGAATGGGTCAAATCTTACATCATTTCTTAACAAATTACAAGTCGTACTTCAAGAAGCTATAATGTGCCTCCAATTTCAATGACAGGTGCATGGCCTAATGGAAAAAATGAAAAAGAAGGCTCTCATAATGGCATTTACTCAGCTTTCCTCAGCACAAGAAGAACTGAACAGAGAAAAAGCAATCCAAGACACTGCATATCTTTTAGGCTGCTACAGACCACACTTACGGACAGGAATCCAAAGCAGTTAGACTGTATTTGACTACAGAGCATTATAGGTAATCACATAGCTTGCTATTCTTGAATAGATTTTCCAGATATCTGGAATGTTCTTTTAAATTTGCTTTAACTTCCTGTCCACCTACTTCACTATATTAGTCCTTGAAGTCCAGCACTAGCCTTTTTGTTATTGCAATGGATTGGATTATTAAAAATTATCAACAAGAGAGTTTCAAGTCTATCACCTCATCCTGGCAGAGACATGAGATAGAGAACATGTGACTAGAAAGGGCATCCTGGGTCACCTATTTTGCCCTCTAATATTAGAAGCAACCACATCACATAATCCACTTACTTTCCCTAATACATCAGGAGCAAAGTAGTGCACACAAGTATTAATTATTACACTTCAACAGTCTTAACATTCATAGGGGCAGAAGAATAACCATCAGTGCAAATTCTTCCCCTCCCCCACCCCCAATTTTTCCCTACTTTTCAGTGCTTGGTCTATGCATATTGATTACAGACAGGCTTTAAAGTGAGTACACTGCTATATGTTCTCATCTCAGCAACACCTTTGCAAAATGTGAAGCCAAGGTACAAGCTGAACCCTTAAAGCCCAATCGGTTTTTATGACTCCAAAGAAAACTTACTTCTCAGAGTTAAAAAGCTTCATCTTCAAAGGTATGATATTTGAGAGTTCTTTTCCCATAAATAACCTGGTTTCCATAGAAGTTAATATTTCAGAGACAGAATATCATTTGTAATCAACATCATGTTTTCAGGTGTCTTTAAAACAGGTTCTTTTAAAAAGCCACTACCCCACAACAAAGGAAGATATCATAATGGATTGTCCAGTGCTCTTCTCTGAAATAGGACACATCCTACCTAGTTAAGCCCATGTCACCATGAGACATTGGAGAGATTGTCCTACTCTTTCTTCAACCTTCTTTCTCCAAACAAAAATAATGCCTGAAATTTTTCCCAAGCCTGAAGTTCATATAAGCATACTTTTACTGCTCAACTGTTTGGAATCAGCCAACTACTTTTATTTTGAAAGTACAGATTTATCATTTTAAAGGCTATTTGACAAATGAAGTTCAGGGGAAAAAAAAACCAACACAAAAAAAATGCTACTTTAGAAGCTGTAAGACAGCAGGTTTATCAGTAGGAATTCTTGTGTGTTTATTAATATAACAAAAGCCCTAACACTTTTATATATTTAGAGTTGCTACACAAGCATTTAGAACACTAAATAATGTTTCCACAATTAAAAGCTTTGTGTTAGTTTGAATGCAACACTATGTTTGCAGAATTTCTACGTATTCCTTTCAAGAAATTAATAAAATAAAGCTCATACCATAAGTAATGACACATTTTTGATCTTGGTCGAAATAGCAGAAGGGTTTTTAAAAATGACAGTAAAATGCATTCTCCTCTCAAAATCACATCTTATACCTGAAGTTTAGCTCCTTTCAGTTTTGTAAATAACCAATCAAATACCAGAATCAATCTCTCAAAGTTTTGTCTTAATGAACACAGGAGCAAGTTAGATGTATACTTATTTATGAAATTGCATATATGAAAAGTGACTAGATATAAGCTGATAGCATACCAACACCATATCATATAACCTGAACAGGTATTACAAAGTGATCAGCAGAACTACACTTCATACTTGCAACACTTTTGTACACAAGGCATTTTAGGACCATATTTTTAAGGTACTTTATCCACTATCTATGAAAATATATACTAGAAATGACACTGTTTTGCATATTTCAAGATGTATTCAAATACAGATGTACTCACTCTGCATACTGAAATGACCCTTATATATGAAAAGACTGCACAAATGGTCAAGGTAGAAACAAATTCCAAGTGAGGAAAATACATTCATTGACAGAGAAATAGAAATCCAGCAAGAACAACAAGGGTGGGGCAAAACAATACCCAGTAAGGGCAAATATAGACACAAACTGCCATCCTGGTTTTTGCCAGATTCTGGTGTGGTGCAGTGGGGCTTGAAATGGAAGTAGTAACAGTAAAACAGGCAGCTCAAACCACACACATGAAAAGTCTCACACTAAGCAAAACTGCACCAAGTTTCTCAGAGCACCAAAATGCCTTGCTACGTTGTTACAACAAATAATTACCAATAGTTACTTTAAACTCCAACAACTGACTTCATGTCACTTACATGGCAAGCCAACTATACTAGCAAAAGCATTTTGAAGTGTGACTTGGTTACACGCCAACAATAAGCAGCCGATAACTCTGTCAGGATCTTGTATCCTTTTATTGCCAAGACTCCTTTTCCTACTGGTATTCACTGAGCGTCCTGCTAAGGAATTTTGAACAACTAGCTAGCTAGACAGAGCTTGGTATTTTCTACTCTCTTTCAGATCAGGCTCAGTAAAGACTTGCTTTCTGACAGTGACTTTGAAGCCTATATGTAAAAGCAGCAGAGCAGTACAAAGGCAGGGGTTGTAAATAACCATACTATATCATCTACTCCAACTACTGTGGAGTTACTGTTCATTTATTTCCGTTTGATTACTAGTTATTCATTGAAGTGTTTCTTTCTATAACATTGAGATTTAAACAGCATGCATTTAACTGCACAAATTAAGGTGGTAGATTTTGGTTGATTAACATAGCTCAGTCATGGCTTTCAAGAGACAAATCATAAGGCAAGATTCTTCAAAAAACCCCAAGTACTTTCCAGCCTGCTTATCCCTAGCACAAGAAAAAACTGACAGGGCACTTAGCGACTGGTGGAAAATTAATTTGGGTCACTCTACAGTGTGGTTGCTATGGCAACTGCATGCCAAATGCAGTAGGCACGCTCTTCATCAATGTTAATATAACATCAGCTATTCTTCACGAATTTTTAATCAATGTAAAACAAAGCACATTTCATAAACTAGATACAAACTAGAATAAAACTTGCATGGTCCACTCTTCTCTGTCAAGAAAGAAATGTCATCACCTCTTTCATTCTCCATGCAGTAATCTGTCACATCATCTTAATTTCTCAAGAAAATTTCCACACCTAAATGCCACAGAAAAATAAGCACATCTGACTAGACATAGAGGGGGAAGGGTCAACTTGAAGGAAGGATTTTTTTTCCTAGATACATGAATTTAATACCTGTGGTTTTTTTACAGTAAAGCTGTGGGCTAAAATCAAAACTCAGTAACACCAGTTTAAACCAAAACAACTCTGCTGGCTTTACACAAGTAAGACACACATTATCTGACCTCTTGTTTGAGTATTTTACAATCTGACCTCAAAAAGACATACTTTTGACCAGACATGGTGGGAATTTAATGCCTGGAGCCAAGAGCAGTTTTTACACATACATACCAAATTTCTCAGCTTCTTTTTTTTTTTTTTTCAGATTACTATTTATTTTAAGGTGAACTTTTGCTGCTTCAGAGCCTGTTTTAACTCTTAACATCTAAATGTGGTTGAGCATTTTAAGACTAGACTTTTCTGTCAGCTACAATTACATCACAGAACCAAAAAGACTTGAGCTATAAAAAACTAGAAATCATAGTTTGTCTCCTAGACAATATTAGGCTGATTTAGTTTTAGACCTTACTCCAAAGATAGTACATGGTTATATAAATATATACAACTGAAGAAACCCTTGATGCTACAAAAATCACCACTCCAAAACCAGAGGATTTCCTGATCCCCACAAAAAAAAGTCTATTTTCCTCATTCCCACTAATTATATCGTACAAGTATTCAAACCAACGTAAGACCACTTTACTGGCATTTTACTTTCCACAGTATAGTTACATGCCATAGTAGACCAGTTAATACAGACATTAGCCAAACATTACCATCTTTGAAACCTGCAAGAACATAGACTGAGATGCCAGAACACCATAATGGTGGCTTAGCGTTGAAGATTACAGTGATGGAGCTTTGTTCAGCATTATGCTACTTCAAAATGTCACTGCACTGAAGGCAACTATGCTGCTTGATGTTTCATGCAGCCTGAATGTGATTTTGGGGGTTGGTGCCTTCCCTCAAGACACGTTTGTAGAGCATGTGGTTGATTGAACCAAACAGAGATGATTTTTAAAATGGATCTTCACCTCCTCTTGGCTGCCTCCCAGGTAAATTGAGACAAACAAAAAAGCTGGTTTTGAACTGTAAAGTCAACACATGGCTGAAGTTGATGTTGATATTTAAAGCTGAAAAATTTATTCAAAGCTTTGCATTTGACAGAACTGCCCCAGCCTACAAAACTGAAAAAGCACAAAACTTTTAGCTTTTGGTGTTAAACTAGGTATTAATTTACCTCTGTATTATAAACCAGGTTAAAAGGTTTTAATCTGGATTAAAAGGTAAGAGTCCCAATAGTCATTCCAAATACGCTATTAAGACATAGCTAAATGAAGTGCTGAGTTTTCTATTGACTTTACAGGAGCTGGAACACCAACACCTCAAAAGGTGTTAGTTTCCCAAGTCAAACAATTGATGAGTCTATAGTTCTTCAGGACCAGAGAGCAACTACAAGATTTATTTTTATTTCTTCCTTTTAAAACACAAATAACAAAACAACATTTTGGACAAAAATCAATTCTGTAATAAACAGAGTATCATTAACAACTGACTTGCAGAACTTGTCTTAGTATTAAAACAGCACACTTCAGTGCTTGCTTTCTAAAAGATGTTGGGTGGGATTCTGTTTGATTTGTTGTATTTTGTTCTGTATTAAACAAAGTGGTGAGAAAAGAGTAGATTTTGCAGCTCTATTGCAAAACTACCATCATCCAACAAATATATACTTCATGAAGGGCTATAAATAAAATAAATAAAAAATAGAAGTTCGTATATTAAATATTTAAAAGCTACTAGCTGCCCACAATATATTTGCATCTAAAAATAGTTTAATTTTTGTGAATTTCTTCCCATAAAGATTCTCAATGCATCAGTACCCTCCTGATGAAGAAACAACAGACAACAGAGTGGCAATCTACAATTAAAATTGGACCTAAGAGTTGGATAACATCCTGGATCTCTCCCGCTTTAAATTGTGTCTGTTATGCTAAGCTGAAACACCATACTGAAACAAACAATAGTAGTTTTATGAAAAAATACCCTCTTGAAGCCAAAAATCTAAGGCATAAAACTAAAGAGGTAAAACAAATCGTATAAGCAATTTCTAGTGAAATAGATGCCATGGTTGATATACTGCATTTAGGTTTTGAATTCTTTGGATGACATTTGGGATGAAAAAGGTGGTATTTTATACAATAACATTATTCTCTAAATAGATAGCTTTGCCAAGGCTGTTTAATTATTTTGCAACCACAATAGTTTCTCTTTTTAGGTTAAGCAAATAATGCTTTGAACTCAGAGAAACTGAGAACAAACGGTTTCAATTCAGTAAGTGCTTTATCAGCATGAGAAATTTCTAAATCCACAAAAACCATGATACTCCCTGAATTTGTCATTATGGGCCCTTGCAAGAAAAAACACCAGGAGAAATTACAGTTTCTGTTCTGTATTCTCTAACAGCTCCTTTCCATTCCTTGTTTAATAGGCAGAAGATACATTTCCAAGTATTTTTAGTTAACTGTCTACCACATATGTAATTATAATCATAAACAGTTAACAAATCCAGAATCAGGGTTTCACTGGCAATAAGAATGATCTGCCGAACAAGAAAGCCCTTCCCTTTTCTTTCCATATAACAGTCTTTAGATTTAAAATTTAGTTTAGATTTAAAATTCAATTTAGCTAACCTGTTTGACTGAACATACCTCACAGGCACTATTACTGTCCTAGCCCCTAAGTAACCAAAATCTTGTGTTCTTCAGTGAGGGTGCTTCCCAAATCCTCCTTATTGAAGCTGTTATGTTTCCACACTGAAGCACTGAGGAGCTGAAATTCAGTTCAAGTCCTCCATGGCAACAGTTTAATTTGAGACCATGCCTATCATATTTTATATGAAACTTCTTGCAATTAAACAATTTATATAAGAGACCCAGAAAGGATGGTGCACTCAATGCTAACAGGCACCTTCAGACAAGGAAGAAAAAATCCAACTTGTCTTCAAATCCTGTCAACTTCCAATCTTGGCAATAGTGATCAGTTCAGTATCTGAGGTGAGTCAGATTAGGACCAGAAGCACAACATAAGGCAGTAAGGGAACATAAGCATCAGAAATTCAAGTGCTCAGAGACTTCTGCCATATGCAGAGTTTGCGACAGTTGAGCAGAACTTGATGGTCTAAATTTGAGTTGCAGGCAAAGATATTAAAACCCCCTAACAAATATCTTAGATGTTTAAAACAGAACTGAGGAGTTTTTCTGTGTGCAGAGAACCAAAGAGAACAAATGGCAGTATTTCAAAGGGCTGGTTTAAGCATATTACACCTTATATAGTGCTCAGAGAGGATATTCAGGATGAATAAGCTGTGTTGAAAAATAACTGCAACAATCAAGAGGTTTCAGTTGGGAGCATCATGGGTTTTTTGAGCAAATCCCCTTTAGTGGTTCAGAAGACAGAACTGTAAAAGGAAGAAATAAAATCCAAATTTAACTGACATCTGACTCAAGTGTTATCCATTACATTCAACATCTCAGGACAAGTTTAGCTATTCAGGATGAATAAGCTGTGTTGAAAAATAACTGCAACAATCAAGAGGTTTCAGTTGGGAGCATCATGGGTTTTTTGAGCAAATCCCCTTTAGTGGTTCAGAAGACAGAACTGTAAAAGGAAGAAATAAAATCCAAATTTAACTGACATCTGACTCAAGTGTTATCCATTACATTCAACATCTCAGGACAAGTTTAGCATATGCAATATGTCAGTAAGCTTCTGCTGATTAAAGTGAACAAATCAAACAGCAATGTTCTGCCACAAATCTAGTGCAAGACTTGTAGCTCAACTGGCTTTGACTGCATCTAAGCAATGGAAAAAGTGACATGCAAACCCTAACAAACACAGTGAGATGTTTCATGTTTCACCCAATTTGCTTAATGTAGTGCTTTGAGCCCTAACTAAAGTAAGAAAAACTTTACTGTGCTCAGCACAGTACATTTTCTTTTCCACATTATCTTAAGTTTTGGGGGGACAGGAGACAGTTAATAATTTAAGCATCAAGTGTCACAGAATAATTAAGTGCTTGAACTGGGAACAACAGAGTGAGTGTCTGGTAGGACCTTTTTTAACTGAAGCCAGGGCAACTGTCAGCACAAGCATCCTATTCCTCCATTTGCAACTGGAACTTCAAAAGACACAATGGCATCTGCACTATTACAAGCTGAAAACAACATCTGAAGGCCTTCAGCAGCTGCAGTTCCCAAAATCTTGCACTACATTACATACTTGTTCAGATAACTAGCCTGAAAACTGAAAAAAGAATGAATATGTTCATTGTATTTACATAATTAGTGACCTTATTAACTTGGCACTTCAGACATTAAATCCTTATCTTTACTCTTCTTCTTCCCAAATTTATTGCATAAACTACTTAGCATAATTACAGCTTAGCATAGTTGTAACTCACTCACAATACTGTAGTTCAAGGCCTACTCGCACGTAGATTAAGGGTTTCCATTCCAGAAAAAAAATTGATGATGAAAAGCTAACCTGAACTGACGTCTGCCAAGCGAGATACCTGACTTTGAACCAGAGTTCAGATTAGCAGCAATTCATTTTTTAACAAAACCTTAACAACACATGAATGGCAGAAGTCCATTTCCTCCCCATGCTTTTAATCGTAATACTAGTATACAAATTATATATATAAATACATATCACTGATGCTAAATTCTATATAGAAGAACACACATAGAGTGCCATTACATATAAAAGCCATCAAGAATAATAACAGTAAAAATAAAAGACTGACAGACCTGCTATAAAACAACATCAGTTAATAGCATATTAACAATTTTATACCTATTTGAGAGGTTCAGAAAACAGTCATAGCTACTTTGTGATCAGGGAACCCAGCTATACATACGGACCTGCCTCAGTTTCACATTGGTATAAGCTCTTGAATTTTACAGCTACAAGCAACTGAAGACACAAATGGAATATATTTGGTCAACATTTGACAAGGGATTAAATATATCTATGGAGGAAGTACTTAAAAAACAAAGGACACCACACCAATACCAGTCTCAATACCAGTCACCACTACAAAATTTGGACACAGTTTAGAGGGCCATGCAAAGCTATCTGTGCAAACAAACCTTGAATTAAATACAGGTAACATGAAATTTAAAGTTAGTTTCTTTATAGAGGGTGCACAAGAAACTGAATACAATAGCTGTTATCAGGAGAATTCTGATCAATACAGTGACATTAAGAAATGTATAACAAACAATTTTTGCAGTTGCTCCCGTAAGTTTTTAATGATCGTTGGTAAAGCATGTTTTAATATGAAGATTAAAATCTGCATTGTTTTTTTGCACTATTTATACAATTATGTAAGATAGATCAGCTGCACAGACT
>NW_008689916.1:32518-37946 GCF_000695815.1 Acanthisitta chloris | reverse complement strand
AGGAATTTAAAGGAAAAGATTTTATTTTAAATGCCAGATTACTAAATTGACTATAGATAAAATGTCACAGCAGACAACATCCTGACTATTTTTTCAGCCTCACGTGAGAACAAATATGCCATTTCAAGCAGTTAAGACTACACACATGTGTAACAGCAGAAATTTGACACACCTACTCTGTACAACTACTGCATGTAGTTGTCCTTGTTAGTGCAGTTAAAGAAAGTATCCATAGATTTCAAAAGCAAAAACAGAAGTGCTTAATTTTAGAAACAAAAATGTCCATCTCATAAAAGGCTCTGAAATCAATAAATGTTCATTCCTGCACCTGAATCCTATTTTAGCCGTTCCTGGTAAAACATAGGTTAGCATCACACTAGAAGGTTTACTGGGTAGGTACTGTTTGTAACACCAAAACCCATCAGGCAATGCAAAAATGGCAAGTACAGCTACCTCAATGTTTGCATTTCAGATCAGAGTGATGCTTCTCAGGTACCTCTCCCAGTAACCCCTGTACATAGCTCCCAAGGAACCACCAGATAAGTTCCTCTGAATTAAACTGAAAACTGTGCTCCAAGGCTGCCCCTAGCACATCACAGGAGCAAAGAGACATACAGTCCACTGGGTCACTCTGAAGTCTGTCAAATATTTTAAGATGTTAGATCATTAAATGTGTATACTACAGTCAAAAAGTTATCAGGTCTGACTGCTCTGTTCCACACCTATTCAATCCACACTGCCTGGAAAGGGTGACATGGCCCAATTAATGAGGGGTCTGACCTCAACCAGCTTCTGAGTGTTATAGGACCCTGTTTATACCTGCATACAACATGATACAAATATGGATTAGGGAAATGGACACAATTATGCATTTTTATCCTTGCCAGTAATATTTGTTTCTTTTCTGCTTTACTCACTTGAACAAAAAGTTTTACTCCAGAAAAAAGCTTGATTGATATTATTTGCTCACTGAATTACAATATAATCGGGTGATATGCTTGTTATGTTTAGCACTGTAAACCCTAAACACACAAATTATCAGAACTTTTAGATGATCTTTATATTTACCTTATGTTAAGATTAATGCACCAAATTGAATAGCACCAAAACCAGCAGCTAAAGTCCTCCAGCTACAGAAATGCAAAAGCATTAAGAGATAAAAAAGAAAATTATCTGAGAGATAAAATTTGAAATAGTACTTCAGTAATTCTTGATTTTTCATATTTAAATACAGTACATTAGCTGGAAATGACTTTTTGCTGATGTACAACAACCTGTTTAATCTCCAAGATAAATATGCTAGTTTAATACATGCATAAAGCATAATAAGTCTTGAAAGTATACTGTAAATGCACATTTATAAACATGCAGCAAAGTTTATGTAACTGCAAACTGCATTTATCTGCTGACTCAAATGTTTTGTTTGCTGTGTAGAATATAACCATTTTGCACAGGTTGCATTATCACTTAGCCTAGACAACAACATGCTCTAGTTTCATTCTGCTGCTAGCACAAAACAAGTTGCTTCTTTGTAGTCCATATCACCATAACATGCTTTCTACTCCACCACATCAAGAGAATGCCATTACACAAGTCCATGATGCTCACACACATTTCAGGATCCATATCAGGAAAGAAAGGAGGAGTTTCATAATGACAATCAAAATCACAAAACGCCTCTGTTAGGAGGAAGAACTTTATAGATTAGGACTGTTCAGCTGAAACAGTGCTGACCATAGCAGGGCATTACACAAAGCTATGAAGTCACATTCAAAAAGGGAAGGTGATCAAGCAACATCACACTTCTCACACTTTTTCCCCAATACAAACACATGGGCCTGGAATGAAGCAGAAGCAGGACATAAAGCAAGAGAGAATTCTTCACACAGTCCACAGTTGAGGTGTGGGTGCTGTTTATTTCAGAGAAGGATAACTATATTGAATGAAAGTCTAGCAACAGGTATCACTTGTAACTTGGGAAGCTACAAGCCACAAATGCTGAAAGAATTCTGGAGCAGTCTTAATGCATGTTTACCTGTACTAATGTTCTTTCTGGCATTGTCCAGAAGTAGGTGCCAAGCAGAAAAGAATAACAGATCATATGGACATTAATTCTTATGTTAGTTATTTCACCTTGGTTAACCCAAATGACCATACAGAGCCGTTTATAAAACACCTGATTCATTTGATCAGCTGACACCCTCCGTGAAAACCATTGATGTCCTCACAATGGATAATGTACCTCTTAAGTTCAATCACCATAAAAGCAAGTATTTACTACCATTTATTATTCCTAGCTAAACTCTATCTACTTCTGAAGTAGCTACAGCTGGTATGAAGTTTCCTCTCAGACACAGAGAGGGAACGAACCATAGGTAAACAAGAGAGTACAGAGTAATTTACTTGGTGTTTTGTCTTAGTCATTTAAGTTTCGTTATCAGATTAATATTGCAAGTTCTCACACACTGTGCTATACTTTGAAGAGAGGAATGAGAAGCACAAGCATATATATCTTCAAAGGCTTTGTTGATAGTACAATATACAGACAACATTTTTATGACTTTTGTGGGAACAAGAGGAGCCAGCTAGGGAAACTGCTGAATGAAATGTTAGTATGTAAGATTTGTCCAAAACTTTTACTGCTCCACTCCCAACACTAGTGGCTAACTTCAGAGATCTGAAGGCAAGCTTAAGGTTTTGTTTTCGGTTTTGGTGGGGTTTTTTTCAAAATAAAATAGATCTCCAAAGGAATTTCCATTACTAAAAATTCAAACCTTGCAACAGAAACATTTTAGGTTATCTCAAAAAAAAAATAAAGTGCAGATAATAATTATGTAATTCGCTAGACATACTATCCATTTACAGAGTAAGACACTCTTAGCAGGTGGGAGGGGAATGCTTAAAATTTTTAGGTTTTAATACAAAAGTAACTTAACCCTCTTACACATCAAAATGCAGAATAAAACCCACAAAGCATCAATGTAACTCAAACATTTGATAATGTTTCCTTTATCCCATGGAAAACATAAGTACTTATGATGACCTGGATATAAGGCTCTGCCAAGGTCATATTCAGTGGTCTAGAGTAAAGTGGCATTTTGGCATTTTTAAAACCAAACCCAGATTCATCTACATGCTGAATGAGACTTTATAGATTCAAACCTTTGCAAGATTCTCCAATACAAGCACCATATGAAGACCCAGGTCTGCCACACTTCTTGCCCCTGGAACACTTCATTGCAGACAAAACTGACACCAAGGGAAGTGGTGGAAGTTTGAACACATCAATAAGAGCTTCACTGTGAAAGATGATTTTGGTTTTGTAGAACTGGCATAAAGAACAAAAACTTTAAGCTTCCATTTCTGTCAAAACACATTAATATTAAGACAGAGCTCCAAAAGACTTGGAAAACTGACACTTTGTAAAAGCAGCTATCATTTTTCACAGAAGGGTAGATTAAAGGAAGAACAGTAGGACTGTGCCATACAAATTTATCTCTGCAGTGCTAGTTTCAAATCCACTCAATGGAAAATAAAGGCCAGATTTCACTCTCCCATTCACATTCCACAGAGGCAGATATATACAAACCCAGGAATCACCACCTCCCTTTAAAACCATCTTTGGCTACCTAAAATTGCTTACCTTGAATACAGACTACATTAAATCGCATCAATCTTAGCAGCCACAGCAAGCAAGGTTAATGCCAAATCAATGTCAGTTAATTGTACATACTATTGTCTTTAAATTGTTCCCTTTCAGGGTTTGCATCTGCATTCACATTTAAGGCAAAGCTACCACATCACTGCTTCATGGAGGCGACTACATATTCTCTGTGCTGTGAAACCCTTGACATTTGAGGTACCCAAGTCACAGAAGAGCAGCAGCCTGCATACACCTTGCCAAAATTTAGTTTCAAAACCATGTCAGGTCTTTTAAGTTACCAGCCCAAAGCACAAAGCCAGGGTGAGAGTCAAATGCCTCTACCCCATGCCTTGAAGGTGGTAGCCTGGCAGCAGAGGAAGGTAGAGGAGGGGAGGAGAAGGTGAGGGCTGCCTGAGGTGAACTCAAGCCCCACCCTCTGTCTACACTTGGGAAATTAAACAGCCTCCTGCATCCTCTTGCAACCACCTCTCCCCATTTTGCCCTGCCAGATGGGGCCAGCCACTGAGGCAGCTCAGTCTGAGGCATATTTTTACCAACTCATCTGCCTTGCACTCTTGGCCCTGAGCTTGACAAACTATTCTGGGAGAAGTTAACTCCAAGGTCAAGAAAAAGCATGTCCTCCTGTC
Organism: Acanthisitta chloris; assembly: GCF_000695815.1. Lineage (NCBI taxonomy): Eukaryota > Metazoa > Chordata > Aves > Passeriformes > Acanthisittidae > Acanthisitta > Acanthisitta chloris. The sequence continues at coordinate 33,656 of NW_008689916.1, read as the reverse complement.
TGATCCTCCCTGGTCCGAGCAGCTTCATCACTGTGGAGAGCCAGGGTCTGTCTGCTCAAGGACTTCCCTGCCTGTGGCCAGTAGCTTACCAGGGAAATAATTGCTAAAAATGGTGCAATCCCTGCACAAACTCGTTATTACTGTACCCGCCTGAGCCAATTCCCTATTCACAATTATGATTCAAGGATTTTGACACATGCATTATCGATTTCATTTAGTGCTGTTTCAAGTTCTGTGCTATTTGATCAAAATGTATTACAAAGCTTTAGAACCATGGTAGTGAAGCTATTAATTTCCTTAAGCAAAGCTGTAATATTGAGAAACTATGTAAGGATTCAGCAATGTGAGCTGTTGTCTTATGGGTAAGACTGCAGTCACACATAGTGTCCGGCATGCACCTTGCTTTCCACGTGTTTTGTATGCTGCTCCCTGACACTGCCAGGCTCTGAACCAGAATTAGCTGACAGACATGTAACAACTTAATTGAACACTCTTTTTTTCAAGATTACTTTTGGTCAAGCAGGTCATTACAAGGAGCTGGAATTCAGAATGATCTGATATTAAATCTATGTTAATACTTCAGCATTTGGCTCATTTGATGAGCTATCTGCTGTGCTATTTGTCAGATACATAAGGGGAAGGTTACCTTCCCCAGGCTTGAGAACCAGAAGAGGAATTAAAAGAAATATGTACATTTATGGGGGGCTGCAATGGCATTTGTTAAGATACAAAAGTAAATGTAAAAAGGTACAAATGGTAAAACAGTGACAAACGCTGTCAGACCAGGTACACAGTTTTGAATCAGAGATATTACTGCCTCATGCTGTCCTTAAAAAAACCCAAACCAAAAACTAAAATGAAATATCCATACAGTAGCACATCTTATTTGAGCATAGCAAAGTGATGACAGTACAGCCCTGAAAACAAAGACTGAAAATTACTATTTAAAGGACACAGAGATACATTCTGACAAAAATCAGAATAATGTACTATGTTAATGTGCTAAGAGATTGTCTACAATGGGACATGAAAACATACCTGTCTCAGAACAGAAAAAACAATATTAAATTCAACTATAGCAAATTTTTAAAAAAAGCTAAAAACTTTGTAAATTGTTATAATATTTAAAATTCACATG
>NW_008689916.1:9633-32497 GCF_000695815.1 Acanthisitta chloris | reverse complement strand
AAACTAACTTTTACATCTGAGCTACAATAAAGATTTGATTTTCTATGTTGAAAAAGGTTTGACAAGGTAGTTTAGGCTATTAGTCATTTTCAACAGAGAAGAATCCAGCAGGTGGCTGGAATGCTGCACTTTGGATGCCATTTCCCTGTATGACTAGAACAAGACATAATGCTAATAGAGCCAGGTGACCAGATATGACAAGATTTGGCCATTTTACTACTGTATGAAAGGTACAGTACCATCTCTATCTAATCATTTAATAAAATAACAGCGCAATAATTAAAATTTTTATCACTGAAGTAACCTCCTTCCTCTCTGTTAATCTGACCCAGTGATGTATGCAAATAATATTGTCTTCTTTCATATGAGAAAAGAAGGCACGGGGGAAGAGATTCCTCTAATTCCAAGTATGGGGCAAAGAAGAACAACACAAATATTTTGAAGAAGCTTGGGACCAGAACTGGATTGTCCAAATCTAGGTTTATATATTATTGCAGACTAGCATCCCAGAATAATACAACTTACAGTGTTCTGATATTGGCAGCATGAGATAAACCCCCTCCCCTCCTCAGTCCCCTCCCAACAACTTTTGCATATGGAAACAAATTACAGCTAAAGCATGAAAATATTTTCTTGAGAGGCAAAGGTTTATAATCTTAGCTGTGATGCACAGTACAGAGCTTAACGTCTTGTGGAATGTAAGGGTATTTCTTGCACAGCAATTTCAGCTCTATTGCCAGCTTGATTATCATCGTACAGTGCTTGCAAGTGCAGCTTTTTTTGTATGAGGATATCTTATAGGCGATTTCATGGTTGCTAGGTAGCTGTACAGCTCAAGGGCCCTGAAGGAAGAACAAATGCTACAAATTGGCGGTACCCAATCAACAGTCAATGTGTTTAAGGTCCATTACTTCTCATTACCTTTTAACCATTATTTACTTTCTATTAGTTCTGACAGGATGATTGTAAAAAGGATGGCTGAAAAGGACCAACTCAATAGACACTTTTTCAAGCCAATCCTAATTATTTTGGGGATAATTACACAATCCATCAAAGAATCTCCAGTCCAAACTGGCATTGTATCTGACTTTGCACAGGCTACTCATGGGCATGTTTGAAATGTGATGATGGGAAAGAAGCAGGTGTATTCTTTTATAAGCAGCCTTTGGCATTATTTCACTGTTTAGGACATGCAACATATGCCTCACATAGCCTATCTGTAAAGCCAAGACTGCAAACCTGAGTCTTTCATTGGATATTCCTAACAAAAAGGCAGGGCAGGATGTATAGTTTCATGTTTTGATAATTGTTCAATTATTGAGTGAAGTACTTTTCCACATCTGTACAGCCTGAAAGAGATTAGGAGAGTGTTTCTTGATGAGCACATCTGTACAGCCTGAAAGAGATTAGAAGAGTGTTTCTTGAAGAATGAAGTCATCATGATTCTGATTTTCAGAGTGATGAACTCTACTGTATCAAATATAACTATATAAGGTTACAAATGACTGCCTGAACTTCATGCCCAAGCTCACAACTACTAGCTGTCTTCACAGCCTGTGTAATTCATTCATGCACTTTTTTGGTTTGGTTTGAATTACTGTATCATTGTAGCAGCCTATTGCATGTGGTGATACAACCACTCTGGCATTGCAAGCTGGATTTCAGAGTATTAGTCAAGTTGATCCTGTCACAGAGAGTGAAGAATGGGAGTGAGGTGGGAAGGGGGATCAATTATGTTCCTATTACATACGTTTAAGATTGGATGGAAGATACAGTTCCAGACACTGAGCTCTCACATTCAGCCTACCTCACTGTGGTAAACACCAACAGTCATTAGTCAGTGAAGTTTCAGAGAAGAGAGATTCCTTCCCAAAACCACCCACTAATCTTTGCATGGAAGGGAGAAAAAAACCCCCAAAACATCAGGCTACATATGTGTCTTATTTACTGACAACTTTTTTGTTTTTTTCTTCATTTGTTTGTGTAGTAGAACCTGCTTAGCAGTCTGTTTAAACTTCTGTGTCCTGAGACCGATGGGATCTGGGATGTGAGATGCCCCAACTATTGGTATATCTTATTATTAGTTCTGTGTTCTGGGAAATGCCCCCACTCTATTCTGAATTTCTCAAAACCTTAATACCTTTGAAGTTTAGTTCCAACTTGTATTTTCTATGAGAATTTTTAGTCACTTGGAATTAATACTAAAGTTATGTGTTTTATTTTGTGTCTATTTGATTCAAATGTACCCTATGTAAGGCTTAGCTATTAAAGCCTCATTATCTGCTTTTCTTTTTACCTTTTTACAATGTAACAGTTCCATTGTTGAAATTATATGAATATTTTAGTATCTAATTGTATGTCCATTTTCTTTTGTTGATAACACTTTCTGAAGGTGTCACTGGAATCGTGCACTTCATTCCATGGTATTCTCAGCACAAGTAACTTTGCATGGAACCTCTTTGCAGCACATTAAAATCTTTGAACAAAGATGAAGTAACCTGCAGACACATGACTTCAAAGTTTTTTCTTTTCAACCTTCCAAATGAAATGAAATTTTCTTCCTCTCTTCACAAACCACCTCCTGCAGTATTCCCACTTAAAAATCTTCACTAGTTTTTCAGCAGTGTAAAAATTTAATCTACTTCCCTTTTAGTAAATCTGATTAGTGCCCCAAGAAATTTAAAGTTGTACTGAGAACCACATGCACACACACACAAACATGAAAGATAACTCCAGATCAACAAAATGTTGCCCTTTGTGTTTATACATCTCATAAGATTTGAGCTGCCAATGCCAAGCACAAATTCAGAATGCCATTAACCCTCGTGCTGCTCCATAGCGTGACTGCTCATGTTTGCTCATGTTTGAATTCACAGCTGCTGATTGATACTATAGGTGACACAGAAGAGCCAAGAGAGTGTGAATTGACCTGACTACAGTGGAACAACACAGATTTCGCATAGTATTCAGCAAATTAGCTTCAACATGAGAAATATTTTAAACGTAAGCAGATTTAGGAATTGCTCTGCAGAAAGCCATCTCCTTTATTTATAGCAAAGAGTCTGCAGATTCCTGCTCTTTCAATGCAACACATGAGTTATCTGCTGTCAGTGTGAGTGCTCACCAATTAATCTTCAGCTGCAGCCCTCTCCTAGAACATGTCACTGCGGCGATTTTGTTTCCCTCAGATGGATTTCCTGTTATTATGCTCTCACATTTGGATTTGTATCTTAATTACATGTTAATATTTCTCTATGAGAACTGGGGTGAATCAGTCTCATGAATTAATAGTGAACAGAGTGATAATCCAGGAAGGATAATGCATTGATAGAAGTGCTCTCATGGGATGTATTCTACAAGACTGAAAACAACAGCTCATAAAGAACTGCACTGATTAGAAGTGATTGAAGGGGCATGTAAGTTGAGGATGGGCAGAACAGACCAAACAAGGTAAAGTTTACTTAAACTGAAATAGGAAGCACATTAATTGATATGAAATTTTGAAAAAGTGAAACAAGCAAGGTCACTAAAACTACTTAATTAACAATACTTATGGATGGACCTTTTTCCATACACAGAATCCTGTTCATTTACCTTTGTGTATTTCACAGGTGATGTAAAGGTTCACTTCTGTTGCAATTACTTCAGAAGGCTCCTCCAGACTTTGCTGTGTGCTACCAGATAACTTCCCTTCCCCTTTCCAGCCAGGAAGAATTGTATTCAGGGCTAAACTGAACTGCAAAGTAGTCAGGGGGAAAAAATTGTAGTGAAAACAAAAAATAAAATAGAATAAGTAGGACATAGGCCAAAATCCATATATTCACAGTAGAATTTTCCTTTAACTGGAAACATGTAAATAAACTTCCATTTCAAATAGATATGGAAAAAATAATCAAGCTGGCAAAAACCCCTTTGCCTACATACTGTTCAAATTTCATAGGTTTTTTTTTTATATTGTTGAGAGAATCACAGAGGGGTTTGTTTCAATTTTCATGTCAGATCAAAACTTCTCAGTATTGTTTTTTCTTGTGTTTCCATAAAAGGCAAAGATTGTCCAAGAAGCTTTGGTAAATGAAGGAGGAACTGGCAGATGGTTTATGAATACCAGCAGTTTTGAAAAACAAGCTTCATTGCAAATTTATTTTCAAGCAAGAGCTCCCAACTCCAATTAATCTTCTATGAGAAACAGAGAGATAATGCTTTCATGCTTTTTATTCCAAATAGGGCTAATAAAAGAGACAGATAGAAAAAGAGACTTTAGAACCAAGCACTCTAATAAAAACTGTATCTCTTAGGTAAAAAATGATAATGTGTTTGTAAAGAAATCTGAAAACATCTCATAATCATTAAGGGCAAAGAAAAAATCAAATGGGAACAAAATGTGCAATAGAAAACAGTAAATACTATGATTAGAGTTGTAAGCCTGTTATTATATATGCTTAGAATTATCTCTGAAAAACAACAGAGGAGGCAACACAAGGAATTCCAGCTTGTGTTGGGATCCAAATTTGTTTTACATATCTGATATTTCAACACTGTTTAATCAAAAATTGTTACGTGCGAGTAGACTTAGTTCTGCTTCTTATGATCATTCTATTCAGATTTAAAGGGAATTTATCTCTGACTTTCATCTCCCTCTCCATTCAAACAGTAATAATTTTCCATATCTAAACCATCTAAAAGCATCCAAAGTACAGACACTGTGATTTTCATAAAGATATTTTCAGATTTTAGCTAGAAATACAGCAATTAAAGCTAGAATATTCTTCACTGGTACAGGTATCATGTTTCTAGCTACTTATTACTGATATAGAAATATTTTTTCAATGATGAGTTTGCTATTGATATTGATCCAGACTTTATTCTCAGTATTTGCATTTTGTAAAACAATAATGAATTATAGCAGCAAAGGCAAAAAAGATTACTTTTATCTGTTAATTGTACTTGTAGCTTGAGTTTCCACAGGGGCATCAAAAGATCATCTGAAAACTTTTTGTTCAAATCTCTCCCTATTGCAGCTTAGTTTGCCCATTTTCATTATTTTAAATCTATATAGTTAAACTTCTAGCACATAAACATACGATCAAATTTTAAGATGTTTAAAATAAGATATCATTTATAGCATCTGTGCAGTTTCATTTTTTTCATACTTTGAAATAGATCCACAGTCCTTTGCAGACTGAAAGTATTGCACATTTTCACTGGACAGTCGTATAATAAGACTATTACAGAATTTTTAAAACATTAAATCCATCATGTATCTTAATATCCTCCTGATTTTTTTTACATCAGATAATGATGACTTGGCTTTCAATACATCACTCTTCCATAGAATTATAAAAGAACAACAATAAAATCCCTTGACATAAAAATGAAGGGATTCAAAGAAGTGGTCTGAAGAAACTCACACACTGAAAGGTTCCTCATGTCTCCAAACAAAGCAATTTCTGGAAGGTTCACAAATGATAAATCTTTAAATGGACTATTTTGATTCCTGGGTATTCAAGTTCTTGCTACTATTCTCAGTACAAAATATTAGACTGCCCAGTAGCCCAGGAGTTGATGAAAAATGATAATTCAATCATATTTTTCTAGTGTCAGCCAGGAACAAGAAATACATGTTGAAAGTAACTGAAATTAATACCAGAGGGAAACTAAAGCAGCAAGCACTAGGACAAATTACAAACTTTAAATCAACAGAATGTATGTAAATAGGAGCTGGGCTCCAAGGACCTCTCAATAATTTGCTACTTCTTTCAAAACCCAAGCCAAAGGTCTGGTCTCATTTAATGGGATATGTATACAGGAAACTTAAGAAACCATCAGAGACTTATAATCATCATCAACTGTAGCTTAATTTGGAGTTGTATAGAGAACTACATTCCATTTCCAAAGCCTTCAATCCCAGAGTCCTTCTTTTTTTTCATGATTTAAACTTATTTTGCATTTCTTTTGGTGACCAACCTCATTACATCCCTCCAGTGTTATTTGGGCTCAGACTCTAACATTTCTAGCTCGGCTAGAAATAGGAAGTTTGAATTAAGCACATTTTAGAAGCAATTTTAATGATGCCAGAGAAGACTTTTTCTGTTTTTTCTGGTTTTTTTGGAAAGTGTTTTCTCTTCATTCTGAATTTATTCGCGTGTAATCTAAGACATTTGCTCATAGTACTCACTCTCCTTTTCTACTGAAGATTTCTTAAACTTTTTTAAAGTGTTTCCATTTGCCACAAGACTCCACTTAATGCAGTGGTTAGTAATGGCATATATTTTACATGAAGGAAAGATCAAGCAAGTTTGGATTTTCAAAGATTCTTGAAATAGAATCAGTATAGCTTTAATATTTTATCCACCCTCTGAATTCACAGTGATTTGGGCAGAATAAAGTAAAAACCAAAAGGGCCAATCCACATACTTTTTTCTTCCTTGTACCTAAGGGTTTGGAAGATAAATCAGGTATAAGCTGAAAGTGCTAACAGTACATGGGGGAGAAAAAGGACAATATTGAAACAAACTTTTGATTCCTGGTCTGCACTCATAATCACAACACATGAAACTGGAATATAACATACTGTTCCTGAGAGAAGCCATGTAATGTTCAAACTGGAAAGATAACCGTTATCATGTAGAAAGCATCAGTCCCCCACATCAGTGCCTATGCACAGGAAAGCCCCCTTTCCCCCCACTGGGAATCATGTATCCACCAGAGGGCAATGCTGCCACTGAGAAGCAGCTGATTCCTAAAAATCCAGAACTTTGCCTCACCAAAGCACTCACATGAGTAACCAGAGACAGAGAAACCCTAGCAGTACGTTTTAGAGTGATTTTTGAGTGGGGCATAGGAAACTCATGGACAAAATCTTGCTCAGAATAATGGGATAAAGCTGTGAGATAAGAGTGGAAACTGGAGAGAAGGAAGCATGTTTTAAGCATAAAATTTTACCTTTGTTGACAAAAAGGATTATTATATTTGAGAGAAGAACTCTAATTCAAGTACTGGCAACATACCATCACTCAAGACATCAGTAAAGTTTTTCATCTTGCTCAGCTTTGGTTGCTTCACTCTACTTCCTATCAACAATGTCAAAATAAAGTCATTGCTGCCTGCCAGAGCAGCTACAAATTAGTTGATAGTCTTAATATGGATTTTATTTAGAGTCGCAAACAAAGTAATAAAACTTTGCAGACCCAAGCTCACACTCTTCATGGCAGCTGTGAATGGAGCTAATAAATATAGAAAGCAACCCACTTTCATAAATACAGAAATTACCCAAGCTTGCAGGAATCATGGCAAAAGATAAAGCACACAAGACTTTCCTCATCAGTTACAGCACACGAGAAATTGTTCATTGAAAACCTAGGAAACTTGAAAGAGATTCAGTGGTTTTTAAAAATGTCTCCCCACTTCCAGGACAGCAGCTCTGAGAGGCCGGGGTTGAATCCCAAACTGGCAGGCTGACACTGCTTTGTCAGTAGAACACCATGGACTGCAGTGTCTTGCAATCAGGTGTGAAAGCACTAATGGCCCTTTTCATGGCAGCTCAGCTTCTCAGGCTTTAAACACCTTACAGTTCTCTCCTCTTAGAAAAGGAAGAAACATTTACAGATTCCTTTTTTCAGTGGCTGGTGAGCAATGAGGGTTTAAAACAGCTTTATGCAAAAATTTTGGTTTACTCTCTAATAAGGGTATATTAGAACCACAAGCATTTTCACTTTCAGTTTACTATGGATTTCCCAGATCCAAAAGTGACCCTTTTTATCCTTCCATTGGTGTAACAGGGCAGGACCCCACTGAAATTTTAAAAGTCTTTAAGGCTTGTTGTAAAATTTCCTGTGTATCATCAGAAAATTGCTACCTAGCAATAGAGCATACCTATTACTGTAAAGCTAATCAGAAAAATCTTTAAATTAGTCTCTTGACAAACACACATTCTGAGGTACAACAGAATGGCCCTGGAAGCCAGCCAGCTGAAGGAGAGAGCATGGCTTGCTTGTAATGTTTGTATTCAAGATTTATTAAGCAGAGGGATCTGTGTTATGAATAATGAATTGTGGCATTCCCAATTCTTGTGCCCCTGCCACTGTTCAGTAATTAGTCTTGTAACAAACTAAATCAAGCTGCATTCTCTTCACATCCTCTTCAGATTAGTCTGTCTGCTAGGGATAGGGAACCATGGGGATCAATGCATTGCCCTGGCCTGGTAGGCTAGGCCAGGTCATACATTCCGAGGCTTCAGTGTGGTAAGGTTGCTACTTCTTATAGCAGACTCAACATCTCATTTTAGGCTGGTAAATCGTATCCTAGTTAACAACAAAATGAAACAAAAAACACCCACTCACACCTTCTTTAGAGATGCTTGTTTTCCAGTGTCCTAAAAACCTATTTAATTTCTACTGAATATGCAGCCTGATGGAAACCACTCTGCAAAATGCAAGGAAACTCAATGGAAAAGGAGAGAATAGTTATCTCTAAAAACTTGAATGTGAGGGTACCAACATTTTAACAGAATTAAAAAAGACAAAACTGGCCAACAAAACTGGCAGATTAAGCACAACTGAAGTAAGCTGCTTGGCCTTTAAGTTTCTAACTGCTTGATGTAATGATTCTCTGCTAGAGTATGGCTCTATTTTCATTGGCACTTTTGTCAGTTAGCTACAGCATTTGTAGATAAATAAATCACAAGCTTCCTGAGGTATTTTAGCTTTCAAGTTACTCAGTATGAAACACCCTTAGTTTTGTAAAATTAAAACAATTATTTAGTTACTGCATTGTACATTACAAACACAAAAGCATAACACAAACTTTTAGCCCCAGTTCATTAGAGCTCTTCAGAGCATAACCAATTATAGAAGTTCAGGGGTTTGATGGTTAGATGCAAAGTTGTTCAATTAATGAAAATAATACCTGAAGTCTGTGTGGTGCCAGAAGATATGTTTAATTCACAGTTCTGGTTCCACTCCTTACCTCTTCGCTTTGATTAAATATATTTCTCAGGTGAACTTTTCCATATTTAAGAATCTGGCCCTCTAAATCATTCATCTTCATTCATTCATTCATTCATTCATTCATTCATTCATTTGGTCACTCTGCCTATCTATTCCAACACATTGTGTGAAATTTTGCACTTTAATTGAGGTTGTCTGAAAAATGTAATGTTTCCTGCTATCACCTAATATAAAAGCAGATTAACAGTCACTTCTGTAAGCTTTCCACATGTTTAAACCTGTAAGAGTAACCCCATGTTTGAAGAATCCAAGCCTGTGGAGTGGAGCAGAGAATACGGGAACCAATACAATTTTTGCAAAATTTGCAAACATACACCGGGCACTGGCTGAAATATCAACATTGGGGCTGAAATTAACAGCTCAGTACAGAGGTGCTCATTTCGTGCCTCATTCCTTGTTGGTTTTACAGTGACCTGCAGTGACTTTGTGTTCCTGAAAACCCTGTTTAAGGTATATCAGACGAAGCATCCACAAACAATCAGGAAATGATTTTGAAATGTAGCTCAAGGCAGTTATTAAAAACAGAAGGTGGCCAGCAATAGATCATTTGTGATTTAAAATACCCAAGTCTATTGCTGTGGTTAGTAAATATACTAAAGGGGTTGGAGCTCATACTTAAGTTGTTTTTCACACTGTATCATGGCAGCAGTGTCCAATAGGTGTGTTTTTATTGAATAAAATGCTGCAGTCACTTATCCCATTACATTTATTTTGGTACTACCTAAATTTTCACTACACATCCACCTGCTCCACAAAACAACCAATGTTCATCTGACAAACATCCAGTATAAAGATGTATGAAGTGCAGCACAATTTCTCTATTCTAAAAGCAAACCAATCTAAAATCCAAAACAAACATACATACACATTAATTTATTGATTTGAAATGTGAATTTAACAACACAGTTGGTCAAATGATCAATATTCTCCTCATTCCTCAGATTAAAAAAATAATAAGGCATTACTCTGAACAAACCAGGAACTTTTGAACTTAATAGCTGTCATCAGATACTTGTCACGTAATAAAAACTATGAATATTTTGATACTAAAATCAAAACTGCAATTATACTTTTAACTGTGACTCATTGCTGATTTAGATTGTTGTGATTAAGGATGTTTCTTTATGCATACAAATTATACATTCAGTTTGCAGATTGTGTGAGAATTAGGACAGCCTAGTTAGACATCATTGCTGCTAAGTGCTTGGACGTTGTGAGTGATATTCCTGGAAAACACTATGGTTGCTTCTTGAAGTTTTTCATTATTTCTGAAAGAAATGTGGGGATTTGGAAGTCTTTATAAAAAAGATATATAGGCAATGCCTGTATATTCTCTCCCGCTGTCAGTTTGCAGATTGTGTGAGAATTAGGACAGCCTAGTTAGACATCATTGCTGCTAAGTGCTTGGACGTTGTGAGTGATATTCCTGGAAAACACTATGGTTGCTTCTTGAAGTTTTTCATTATTTCTGAAAGAAATGTGGGGATTTGGAAGTCTTTATAAAAAAGATATATAGGCAATGCCTGTATATTCTCTCCCGCTGTTTTTGTTTCTTTGTTTGATGTTTTTTTTTTTTTTTAAAGATATATAGGCAATGCCTGTATATTCTCTCCCGCTGTTTTTGTTTCTTTGTTTGATGTTTTTTGTTTTTTTTTTTTTTAAGAAAAACTTGGTAATCACAGTGAATTATTTCCCTGGGCAAAAAGTTCCGTGTGGGTGGTTGAATGAGTGAAAAACAATTTTTGTAGAGGAAATAAATTGAGAATAAGTGGTTTCACAACTATACTCAAACTAGTACTATCCATCATACTCAATGGAAACGCCGTTTAAATAAACACTGCAAAGCAACGCAAATATAGTGGCTTACATATATGAATCAATACAAGCAGACTGCTATTAAAGACTGAATGCAAACAGCTCCTGTTATAAAAGCAAAGGCTGCTGCTCCACCATTGATCACTACCTATGTTTAATAAAAGAGGTTCTGAGTTACAAAGATATTCAAAGACACCTACACACCATTGAAAGGGATGAGGTTTTAGGAAACTTTCCCGTCTGACCATTCAGGGCCACGCTGGCAGTCAAACTCGCACCACCAGAGACTTTCACTGCTGGGACCAAAGTCCCTTATGGGCATCTCCAATGACCTCATGGGTGTCCTGCTTGGCTCACTCACTCCACACTCCACTCTCCTAGACAAGTTTCCCCCACTGACTCAGCCCCAGGTTTCCCATAGCAGAGTCCTAGATGTTTGGATCCTTATAGCAATTTAATCGTGGTGCAGTAACACAGTAACCGCTCGAGCTGGAGCCTCAGAGGAGGACCTCGAACAAAGGAAACCTTGGGCTTTTGTACCCGCACAGTTGGTGCCTCTGGGGTGTTCTGCTGAGCCATGGGTTCCTGCTGTGTCTGGCCCTGCTGATGCCACAGCTCCCTGTGCCCTTCGTAGTGCAGAGCAGTGGTGGCAATGCGCAGTGCCTTGCCTGGGGCTCCAGCCTTTTCCCCCACCCAGAGCACTGGGTGCATTCCTCAACACCCATTAGGATTTAAGTACCTTAAAAATAGTCTTGATCCTCTTAGCAAGCTGTTGGTGCAGTCCAGAGCTTTTGTTGGAGTTACTTTTCTCTCTTCTTTTTTGCCTCTCCCCCCCCTTCCCCAACAGATGAAGAAATGCTACAAACAACCCCCACATCAATAATCCACAAAGACATACTTTAATGAGACTGTGTGCCAGGGCAGCGATGCTTTTGGGGCATCTTGGTGCAGTCACCAGACTGTCTTGTCCCAAGTGTATCTTTAAAATACCTCCTGTTCCTGCCCACTTAGCCGTGGTGTCGACTATTAAGAGGCACAGCAAGTGATAGTCAAATCACAGAAGGATTTAGGATTACACCTAGCCCTGGTGTGTTTGGCACACACCACCAAGATGTTAAGCAGAGGCTACAAAGTAGGTAGCTGGATAAAGCCATGGGCTTATCAACAACCAGACCCAAAGTACTCAGCAGAGAGGAACTGAGAGGGTTGTCTACAGGGCTGGGAGGATGTCCAGCAGATTGCAGGGCAGGAGGCAGATTGTATCAGCCTTCCACAGCCTTCCCTAGAACCAAAGCCTGAATATCACTGGCCATTTGCAACGGTAAAACAACTCAAGTAAACAGCTGTATTCCATACTGCAGTCCTCTCACACTAGCAACATCCAGGTATCTTAGCTGGAGAGAGGATTTTTGTTCAGGCTCTCTATGAGGAGAGTGTTTTTTAGCCTCACCTGTAACAAAGGAAGCTAAATTATTCCCTTCTTTGAGTTTCTGCAAGAGCTTCAGTTCTCAAGTACTCATCCATGGAACCATGCATCCTAATCTACATTTGTCACTGTTATTTTTAATATGTAAGCCAATTATAGTTAGCTTTAAATAGAGATGCCTAATGAGAAAATGTATCCCATAATTAAAAGGAAAAAGAATCAGGAACTTCCTGCCAACATTAACTCCACTGATTTTACAGCAAGTTTACCTACTCTTTTCTTCCATCTCTATATTTAAATTTTTGTGGCTTTTTTTCTTCCTAATTAAAAACAAATATATTAATTAAGATATTTACCGAGGATATCTTGAGATAACTTTTCCATGTAAAAACTTCTGCAATTTTTTTTCATTGCTAATTTAAGTCTTTACATATTCCTTTCAAAACTTCAGTCTTGCAACAAGGGAAAATATGTTTCTACAGTGGCAAGAGTTCAATTACACATTTTAAATACTGTACAAAGTTAAAGTATAACAGACCATCTTAAATTCACTGGCTGTCCATTTATTAAGCTTAAATATATATTTAAAGGAGAAAATTGCTTCTTCTTTGGTTATCTAAGTAAAGATCTATTTCACACACTTCTCTGTTCCAGACACAAAACTGTAATTATCTCAAGACTTCTATTTTGTACTAATATAGCCCTGTCAGCAAGCCAGAATATTTAGTATGCACTGCTCCTCTGTAAGCATATTAATGAAGAATTGCCTGCCATTGCAAAACATGTTAAAATCTAGCATTTCCATATGGTAAGATACCATGTCAAAAAGGTTTCAGGGCAGTGATTTTTACACTCCATATCACCCAGACAAGCTCTCTGCACTTAGACACTCGTGCAAAAATGCCACTCACAGTAGTTTGTGCAGATATTCAAAATTTCTCACCACATTTTGAGCTGAGCTCCTTCTTGTTTATTTAAAAAAAACCCCAACAAATAGGTGGCTTTTGCACACCTAATGCCTTTCATGTAAATCTAAGGTGTTTAACTGACCCTACAGTTACTAGCTTTAGAGTCGAACTCTTAAGGATGGTGATAAATGTTGTTTCCATGGATTTGATGGCTAGAATGATTTTTATTTTAAACAGGGACTGAGATGACAGGCAGAATATGTGGACAGGAAGAGACTAATGTTGACTTTGTAAAAAACCAATCTGCTCTGGATTTTTTAAAGGAAGAATTCTAGCATGATTTCTCCAGTTCAGAAAACCATTATTTCTAGCACTTCAGGTGCATGCTACGTGACTACGACTTTCCTTATAGTGAGAAAACTCACTCAAACTCATGTCAAACCAAGAGTCTTTACTTCAAACTAATATTTTCCAGTCAAGATAGAGTCTCTTTAAAAAATGGAGAATAAACCTGAAGTACAAAAAGCAAATTATTTGCCAAGTTATATGAACACCGTTTTGGACTCATTTGGCTGACACTCATTAAAAATAGATGATTTTGACTGATATGACAACATTGTAAAAAAGAGTTACTTAATTATGTAGAATATGAATTAAAGCTAATAAGATTCAATTACAACAAACATGTTTACAGCATTTACTTGAGCTTGCTACCACACAAGCTGTTCTACTTCTTAACTATTCCAAAAAATATAACATCAAGACAGCCACTTTAACAGAAAGCATCCTGTTACAGTCTCAACTTTGTGTGTTCCACTGAACTGCATGAACTGGAGTCACAGTTTTGAGAAACGATAGACAAGAAAAGTATGTAATTTTAATGAGGCAAAATATCATATGTTTGATGCCTCTGGCCACCCCAAAGAAAGAACACTTTTCTTCTGAATTTTACACATCCACATCATCCCCCTCTTATTTGTTCAATGCTGCTAGTCTGGGTTTTTTTGTCAAACTTTCCCTTAGCTGTTCTTCTTAAATGAAGAACATTTTTAGGAAAAGGCTTCAGTTCATTTAGGGAATTGCAAGTTTTGATCTAACTACGACTAAAACTCCTCCCAGGCCTGAAAAAATCACAACTATTTTGATGCCAGTTTGATTGCACAGATGAATTTTGAAGATCATCTCTGATTTTTACCTATGATAATGACTGACTATAAATCCACTATATCAATGTAGTTATTTGTGGCCCAAAATATGAATGAATATTCAGAGGTTGCATCTTAATTTTAGTTTTAAACTGCTGTTGGTTGCATTTTTTCAAAAAACTTTTGGAAATGCATGTTCATAACACGATGTGTCATTAGTATAAGTTAAACTGCAGTCTACAACTTCTCAGAACAGCACATATTGGGCAAAGGCTGAATCAGAGAATTAAGAACAGATTTTCAGCAGAGTTATGCTATGCCATCTGTCCTTTAAGTTCTTGTTCTAGCTGTTTTTCTGTCTCCCAGGAGGAGATCAGTAAGATGGATATCAAGATGTGGAGAAATAAGCTCTCCTTCTCTCTGTCCTTACCTGCCTCTCCCTTCCCTTCCTTCATCTTTTCCCTCCTCTTTTTCTCACTCTTTTCCCACTCTTTTTATTTTCCACAGGTATACAACCATGACAGTAGCAATTAGAAAGCAATATAAATACACCTGATGTAGGTTTAAATAGAAGACACCCAAGATCAGCTGCATAAGTGCATCACAGAAACGGATGCAGTCTGTCTGACTCTGACTGTAAAGCTGAGATGTAGCACCTGCATGTTTGACTGGGAACTGTGCTAGAAGACTTGTCATGCCCACCTGCCCCCTAACCTGATGCACAGAAACCTGTCTGCTGCTGTAGCTCCTTGCAGGTACCTGCCACTGCTCCATGCCTTATGGCAAATCTCCTTTCCCAGGTGCAGCAGAGGCAGGGCTTCTCCAGGTCTCTCTTGTTCTGACCCATTTTCTAATTTCTAATCACTACTTCAAGCTGTTCAGAACTGAGTTTGTTCAGGCTAGAGATTTTCCTAATCGCTTGCACCTCTTTAAACATTTCATGTGTTTGCAAATTTTCCTAAGAGAATTTATTTGCACATAATCTGAGGAGCCTGCTTGGACCAAGTGACGGTAATGACATAATGTGAAAAAACCACACTCCAAATGTATACATGGAGAGGACATTTTAAAAAAATTTTAACATCCTGATCAATTACAGTAATTAACATTTTGCTGGTCAACATCACCTAAATGATAGTGCTTCATTCAAAGGAATAAATGGAACCAGCAATTATATAAAAGCTATATTTGCTTCCAGCTGATGTGCTGTTAACACATGAAAATTCTGTCTATTATCTGTAATTCCTTGAGTCAGTGGCATGCCTTTCTCCATATTATGCAATCTGTGAACTATCTTTTAAAAATGCCAAACTGAAGAACTCATTGGTTTCTTCAGCAAATGTGTGTATTGAATGCTGGAGATAAATTCCAGGCACTTCTTGCAAAAAGATGCATACACGCAGCCCTTCTTGCCAGTATGATTTCCTCAAAAGACTCAAAACAAGGGAAAAACTCCAGATTCCTGAAATACCCTGAGCACTTCATTATACCCTAGAAGAAGTACAATACAGAAAATAAATGTTAAGGAGTTGTGGTAGTATTGTCATAGAAACATAGAATTGTTTACTTTGGAAAAACCTTTATCATTCAGGTCCAACCCTTAACCCAGCACTGTGATGCCCACCACAAAACCATGACCCTGAGTGCCACATCCGTGTGTCTTTTAAATGCCTCCAGGGATGATGACTCTGCCACTTCCCTGGGCAACCTGTTCCAATATTTGACAACTCCTTCTGTGAATAAAATTTCCCTAGTATCCAATGTAGACCACTCCTGTTGTCCTATTGACTGTAACCTGGGAGAAGAAACCAAATCCCACTTCTTTATAACACCCTCTATCAGGTAGTTGTAGAGAGCAATGTCTTCCCTGAGCATCAGAAAGTTGTCTTCTACACAGTCCATGAATCTCCTAGACTGTTTACTTTCTGCTGTATTGTATTTCCAGCAAACATCTGGTAAGTTGAAATCCTCCAGGAGAATAAGGGCTAGGAACTGTGACACTTCTCCCAGCTGCTTAAAGAGTATTTCATCTGCCTCTTCATCCTGATTGGGTGGTATGTAACAGACTCCCATCAGAATTATCTGCCTTGTTGACCTTCTCTCTAATTCTTACCCATAAACACTCTACCCATTGCAGCACTCCAGTTTTGTGATGCATCCCACCATGTTTCCATGATGTTAACCTATGTTATAATTGTCCTGCTGTGCAATGAATTCCAGCTCCTCCTGTTTGTTGACCATGCCATGTGTGTTGGTGTGGATGCACTTCAGCTGAGCTATTGATTCTGCCACCTTTTAGGAGGGAGAAGGCTTAACTCCTATATGTCTTTTCTCAGGCACTTCCATGGCTGCCAACATACCAACTGTTACGTCTTTGCTGCGACATGGATCTCCATCCCCTAACTTCACTGAGACAGAAGACTGAAGGACCACTCTGGCACACCATCCCTCAAACACTGGCATGCTGCCCCCATGCTTGTCTCTACTGGTTTTGATTTTATCCCTTCCCCGTTCCAATCTAGTTTAAAGGTGTTACAATGAACGCTGCTAATTCCTTTGCAAAGATTTTTTCCTCCCTTTAAGATATGTACGCCCCATCTGTCACAGACCTGTTGTTATGCAGACCCATCCATGATCAAAACACCCAAATTTCTGCTGGTGACACCAGGCTCAGAATACGGTATTGATCTGCTGGCTCTTCCTATTCTTCCCCCCATCATTCCTTGCAACTGGAAGAACAGAGAATGCTACTCGTGCTCCCATTTCCTTAACCAGTTGTCCCAAGGCCCTAACGTCTCTCTTGATTACTCTTAGACTTCCTGTTAGAATTTCATCACTGCCTACCTGAAAAATCAGTAAAGGATGATAATCTGAGGTCTGTACAAGGTATATGGGTAAGGTGTTATTATTGCATTAGACTTAGCAGCTTGTGGCTATTTCAGCATTAGTTTTAAAAGTGCCATGGCATGTGCAAACTCTTTATTTTGTTTCCATCTATCAGAACTAGATGCTCAGTCTTTGTTTCATTAAGCTTTTGTCTGACTTGGTTATTCCATATGACACCTAGAATAGGAGAACTGACTGACTGCTAAGCAACTAATATTTTGTCTCCTGGTAAAGATGCAGGGTATCAGACTGTGTTTGTAAACGGAGTTGAAGAAGGCAGTATGGATAATTGTATTTTTGCTATGCTGTTTGCCAATGTTGTTTTATTCTTCTACAATACATATATCATTTATTAACTATTGTATTGAAGATGTACATTCTGATGAAATAAAATCAACAACAGAGGACAGCAACTATCTGTAGAGCGGTCACATTTTATCCTGCGTTTTCAACAGCTGTTTTCTTATTGAATATTGAAGTAAAGGAACAGTACAATCAATCATGACCTTTTTTGTCAATAGCTATGGGGTTTTTTTCTATGTGGTCTCTATAATCTCACTTCCCATGAAATGATGCAATCTGATGCAAGCATCACTTTCCAGCAGCAGATGCTCTCTGACTGTTGATGAGATGTAAGTAACTCATGTTCATGTTTCCCCAATTAGCAGTCTGATGCATTACTCGCCTTGTACTCAGACCTCACCTTAAATCTACACAAAACATTTTTATTTAAATCAAGACTATAATTTACCTGATTATATACGTTAAAACATTACATAATATTACATCAACATGTAAACACTGATTTGCATTTCTGTACAATGACAGATTAATGAAAGCAGATCATATTCTGAAATGTCAATAGAATAGAATAGAACAGAATAGAATAATTCAGCTGGATGTATGATCACTTAGTCCAACTGCCTCACCACTTCAGGGCTGGCCAAAAGTTAAAGCATCTTATTAAGAGCATTGTTCAATGTCTCTTAAGCACTGACAGGTTTGGGGCATTGAGCACCCCTCTAGGAAGTCTGTTCCAGTGTTTGACCACCCTGTCCATTAAAAAATGCTTTGTACTGTCTACTCAAAACTTCCCTTGACACAGCTTTGAACCAGGGAGAAGAGCTCAGCATCTCCCTCTCTACATCCCTACCTCAGGAAGCTGCAGAGAGCAATGAAGTCACCTCTCAGCCTCCTTTTCTCCAAAGTCCTTAGCCACTACTCAGAGGAAATTCCTTGCAGTCCTTTCATCAGATTTGTTGCCCTCCTCTGGATGCATTCAGGGACCTCAAGATCTTCCTTAATTTGTGGGGCCTAGAACTGCACACAGTCTTTGAGATGAGGCTGCACCAACAGTGAATACAGTGGGATAATCACCTCTTTAGACTCATAATCACCTCTTTTGACTGGTTTATAACACTTCATGTTCTGATGAAAAGCAGATAATTAGAGTACAAAAAAAGCATGCAAATTTCGATAACATTTTTACCCAATTTCTTTTGGAATATTACTTAGTAACACACCCTCAGGTGAGACAGGTGATACCTGCATTGATACCTGTTTATTTCATCTTTATAAGCATAACAGATATTTAACCTTTAGTTTCCTTGATAACCTGAATTAACATGACAAAAATGTAATTTTCACTTTGCAGATTGGTCCCATGATCATGGAACACACATCACATATTAACTAGAAGTTACATTCTGCACCATGAACATCAGGTAGTCAAAAATTAATGTTTTACAAAATACTTTACTCTACCTAAAACAATCTTTTTGTCTTTCTAGAAAAATAATTTATTACAGGATCTGTCTTGAAAAGCATTGTTTTCAACCTGCTACTTAGTATTCCATTTGGAAATCTCAAACTTATTCTGAGAGTATCACCACGTTTACTAAACAAAAAAACAAGCAAGACCTTCTTGCTAGAGTTGAACACATTCAGATTTCTGTCCTATGGGAAATGTCAGTTTCATTTGGTTTTATCCTAAATTGCCATGATAATGTGTATCTATTTGATAATAAATGGAAAGGAATTTCAAATAAGCCCTGTTGACGATAACATTTTCACCAAGATATACAGCTTTAAAGTCATCTAATATCCAAAATAAAAAATACCCATTAAAAAGATCCTATTTATTTTCAAATTCTATATTCCATTTGAGACTATACAAAAACCCACACATTTTTGCTGTGTTTACTTTGGCTTTTCTCTAAAAAATTTCCATACAACCTTATCAAAATGACTTTTGGTATTTTATGAATTAATAAAATAGTGTGTGATAGGTTTTGAACATTACTGCCTTACACACATTTTTAAACGGTTCTTAAGCTTTTTATCTTTAATTTTACAAAAGACATAGATTGGTATAAATTCTCAATATTGGATAAAAGCTTTTTTATTGAACGAGTACTTCAATGTTTAGCATTGCTGAAAGTTAACCTCTATAACTGCATGACTCATGTATAGTACAGAGTAACAGTAGTTCCCAAAGATGTGATGGACAACCGAACAGATTCATGGAAAGGGAAGAAACTTCCTGGGTGTAGGCATTATCTTCCAGATTTCATTGATCAAATAATTAGCATTGAATAATTAATATTTGAATTAAAACCAATGATATTTCAAGGTGATAATGAAGCAACCTGAGGAGTGTATTTAATTGAGAAATCACATCCCAAGAGTATTCAAGTCACTAAACCATTCTTTCCACGTTATAATAATTAACCACATCCTCTGTCATTTTTTACTGTTTATGATACAACTGAGATTTCTTCCATGCATATCCTTATTTATTGGCAAGTGTGTCCCTGTAACACATCAGTCCTTCCCTAGAGTTTGTTTTGTGAACATCAGTTTTATCATGCGTTTCTATTCCTGGTCTAAGAAATTAATTCACTTATTTATATTGTTAATTCATGGGACATTGTTATCGTGATCCCCATTAAAATGATGGGATTTTAAAAAGAGGCATAATGCACACACTCTGAGGTTCGTATTGGCACATGTGAAAAACTGGAACCAGCTGTGGTAGCACAACCTTCCCCATAGACAAAGAAAATTGAAACTAGCCCAACTCAGAAAAGGAGGCTGGTGATAGTAGTAGGGGACTTGACCTTGACAGGCATGGAAGCACTCTTCTGTTGGCCCGACCCAAACTTGAGGGAAGTGTGTTGTCTCCCAGGAGTGCAAATCAGAGGTGTCACAGAAAGACTGCCGAGCATTGTCAAACCCAATGACTACTACCCGATATTAGTATTCCATGTGGGAGCTAGTGGCATAGCCAACAGAACTCAGAAACATTAGGAAAGATTACAGAAGCCTGGGGGAGATGGTCAAGGACTCTGGTGCCCAAGTCATCTTTATATCGATCTGTGAGGTCTGGGGTGAGGGCTATGAGATGGCCAGAAGAACTTGGAAGGTCAATAGTTGGCTGAAACAATGGTGCCAGAGTTCAGGATTTGGATTCTCTGACCTTGGGGTATACACAGGCAAGCCTGGTCTGACTGGGACTGATGTGGGACACTGGACAAAAAAGGGGAAAAGTGTCTTTGCTCAGGGGCTTGCAAAACTTGTAGAGACAGCTTTAAACCAGATTCGCTGGGGGAGGGGGACACCTATTCATCCTGATCCTGCTGGCTGAATGCTACCACCTACAATGAATGCCTAGAACAGAGCAATGCAACTGGTGAGACTCCAGCCAGCGTGTTGGGTTCATCCGGGGACTGGCTCAAATCTCTCTACACAAATGCATGTAGTATGGGCAATAAACAAGAGGAGCTAGAGACATGCATGTGTCTGTGTAGACATGACATTGTGGGTATCACAGAGAAGTGGTGGGATGGCTCCTATGACCAGAGCATTGGAATACAAGGGTTTAGGTGTTACAGCAAAGACAGGCTGAGGAGACAAGGGAGGAGGAGTAGTTCTATGTGTCATTGAACAACTGGAAAGTGTGGAACTCAGCCTGGGGATGGATGAGGAATTAGTAGAGAGTCTGTGGGTCAAGATTAAGGGCAGGGTTGGAGCAGGGGATGTTATAGTGGGGGTCTGCTACAGACCACCTGATCAGGAAGAGGGTGTGGATGAAGGCCTCTATAGACAGATGCAATAGCCTCAAGCTTGCAAGCCCTAGTCCTCATGGGGGATTTCAATCTCCCCAATATCTGTTGGGAGAGCAACATAGCGGTGCGTAAGCAGTCCCAGAGGTTCATTAAATGTGTTAATGACAACTTCCTTACACAGATGATAGATGAACCAACAAGGAGAGGAGCTGTGCTAGACATTGTGCTCACCAACAGGGAGGAGCTGGTGAGGAATGTGGTGCTCCAGGACAGCCTTAGTTGTAGTGACCATGAGATGGTGGAGTCTGAGATTCTCAGGGCAGTGCGGAAAGTGCACAGCAAGATCACTGCCCTGGACTTCAGGACAGCAGACTTTGGCCTCTTCAAGGACATTCTTGGTAGAGTCCCCTGGGATGAAGCCCTGAAAGGCAGAGGGGCCCAAGACTGCTGGCTGATATTGAAGGATCAACTACTCGAAGCTCAGGACAGATGCATCCAGACACGGAAGAAATCGGGCAAAAATGCCAGAAGACCTCTGTGGATGAATAATGAAGTGCTGAGGAAACTCAAGGAAAAAAAAGAGGCCTTTAGGAGGTGGAAGGGACAAATGGGAAAAATACAGAGAAACTGTAAAAGAAGCTAGAGACGCAATCAGAAAAGCTAAGGCACAGCTGGAATTGAGGCTAGCCAGGGACATTAAGGATAACAAGCAAGGCTTCTACCAGTATGCTGCATGTAAAAGGAAGGCTAGGGACAATGTGGGCCCTCTTTGGAAGGAAATGGGAGAACCAGCTACCCTGTATATAGAAAAGGCTGAGGTTCTTAATGACTTCTTTTCCTCAGTCTTCAAGTGCTCTAGCCACTCTGACCAGACCAAGAAGGGTAAAGGTGGAGACTGGAAGGATGAAACCCCTAAACCCACTGTAGAAGAGGATCAGGTTTGAGACCATCTCAAGAACCAGAATGTGCATAAGTCCATGGGTCCTGATGAGATTCATCCTCAGGTCCTGAGGGAACTGGCTCATGAAGTTGCTAAGCCACTATCTATAATTTTTAAAGAAATCCGGGCAGTTAGGTGAAGTCCCCAATGACTGGATAAAGGGAAACATAGCCCCCATTTTCAAAAACTGGAAATCAGAAGAACCAGGGAACTATAGATCAGTCAGTCTCACCTCTGTGCCTGTTAAGATCATGGAACAGATTCTCCTGGAAGCTATGCTTAGGCACATGAAAAACAAAGAGGTGAATCGGTAATAACCAACATGGTTTTACCAGGAGCAAGTCATGCTTGATGAATTTGGTGGCCTTCTGTGATGGGGCCACAGAATTTGTAGATAGGGGCAGAGCAACTGATATTATCTACTTGGACTTATGCAAGGGGTTTGACACTGTCCCGCACGACACCCTTGTCTCTAAACTGGAGAGACATGGATTTGATGGGTGGAGCACCCGGTGGATGAAGAACTGGCTGGATGGTCAGATGCAGAGAGTTGTGGTCAGCAGCTGATTGCCCATGGGGAGGCCAGTGATGAGTGCTGTCCCTCAGGGGTCAGTGCTGGGGCCCATATTGCTCAACATCTTTGTCAGTGACATGGACAGTGGGATTGAGTGC